>NC_056725.1:1059970810-1060238310 GCF_019279795.1 Protopterus annectens | reverse complement strand
CAACGCCCCATTTGGTATGTACCTCTCAAGACATCTGCAACAACTAGAAATGCTGCAGAAATACCTCACTAAAAGAATCACATGTCTAAAGCAGATGCCCTATGCTGACCGCCTTAAAAAACTCCAGCTATACTGTCACATATCGTCTACTCTGAGGCAAGCTGTGTCACATATCGTCTACTCTGAGGCAATCTCTGCTTAATATACAAAGCCATGTCAAACCCAGAGCTGTTGGGGACATGCTACACTTAAAGAAATCCCAATCCCTCAGAGCCACACACTCCAGGGATCTAAACCTTGTCATCACAATAAACAAAACATGCTGGAGGGATAGGTTTCCTGACCCAGAGACTCCCCAGATTCTGGAACAGACTGCCCATACATGTCAAGCAGAGCACCTCTTTGGCCCTCTTCAAAATGAACCTTGATTGGATGGGAGAAAGGAAATTCACCCCAGGGATCATGTCAGTCGGCCTGCTAGAAAGGGGTCCAGGGAAGTAAATAGTGTGGGAAGTAATAGCCAGGGAATTGTTAGGGCTAGGCTTGTATAGGCCCTAGGGCTGATAGCCTAGTACCAACCTATGATTAAGTGCCACACTTGATACCACCTTGGGCATGAAGAAGGGATTAGTCCTGAGGGACACCCTGTCCGCATGAAAGATGATGAAAGGCTCCACTGCCATAAGGGCCTGTAATTCAGATACCCTTCTTGCTGAATTGATTGCTAAAAGGAAAGCTGTTTTCCAAGAAAGGAATTTTAACTCTGCACTTGCAGCTGGCTCAAAAGGAGGCAGAATGAGTTTTTCCAATACAAAGTTAAGGTCCCAGGCTGAAGATGGGGCTCTTCTGGGTGGTCTTAAGTTTTTGGCCCCTCTGAGAAACTGCTTGAGCACTAGGTGAGAAAAGAGGGGTGGTTCTGTGTTGTAATGAGCTGAAATGGCTGAGGCGTGAATTTTGATGGAGGAAAAAGAAAGGACCTTGTGAAGCATCTCAGTTAAATTGAAGAATCTGAGGTAAATTGGGTGCTGCTGTGACCATCCCTTGAGTTTGGTTCCAGGCACAGAATCTTTTCCATTTTCAGCATAACATTTTCTAGTACTAGGCCTCCTTGCCTCCAAAATGACATCCAACACTTGTTTACTGAGGGATGGGTAATGGAGACATTAGGTAATTATCCAAAAACACAAGTGTCACGAACAAACAGCTTTAATGAAGCTTTCGGGTCTACACCCTTCATCAGCACATAAAATCAACTTATACAAACCACATTTAAATAGAGGAATATTTGAAAATCACATGAACAAGCCAGCCATTCAGATAAAGACCCAAATTAATTATGCAAATTATTTAAAAGCACATCATACCTAAATTTCTTAAATACTCTATTATACTTATAAAATACATATATAAAAAAATATATACATATTACTTAAATCATCCATATTAAAATTATAAAGAACATTAGAAAAAATAATAAGACAAGACAATTCTCATAAATTCTCCCTTTGTCGCTTAACTAACACTGGTTTTATACTTACTGACCCATTTAGTCCCGGAGGTTTATCAGCCTGTAGACGTACTATCCATTCATATTCCTTCAATAACAGAATATTATCTAGATCACCACCCCTAATGCCCATCTGTACCATACAGATGCACCTAAATTTAAATGCATGTGTTCGAAATTCATGTAAATGTCTGAATAATGCGTTTGTCTCAACCTTCCTTTTAATCTCAGACCTATGCTCTGTTATTCTATCTTTAAGCTTCCTAGATTTTTTCCCCACATAAAAAACATTACATGAAGTGCAGTTAGCAAGATAAACCAGCTTTGTGGTATTACAATCTGCTCGAGAAACAAATTTAAACCATTCACCTGTTGTGGGGTGCTGGAAGCTACTACTACTATCATTGATATCAGAACAACAGACACAATTGTAACACTTAAAGGTCCCCGTACTAGCTCGTATAGGGACGGGTTCAGTCAAAAAATCCTTATAACATAAAATTTGTTTAAACGTTTGACCATTTCTAAAAGCAAACCTTGGAACTGGACCTAGTAAATCTTTTAAGTCTGGTTGAGACATCAAAATTATCCAATTCTTTTTAATTATTTTACAGACATTATTAGTATTAGCATTATAAGTGGTGGTAAATCTAAGAACAGAACTGTTGACTGACCTATCACCTTCCCCTTCTGTTGTGCAACATAAGTGGTTCAGGGATAAAGAACCAAAAACTGGTGTATAGGGGCCCCTTCTTCCTTGCTTCACCTCCTCATAACTCATATTAACATCTCTAGGATGATACCCATTCTCAATAAATTATTTCCTCATCTTCTCAGTTTCTTCCAAGAAAACTTCCTCATCAGTTGTTAACCTACTAACCCTTATCAGCTGAGATTTTATAATACCTCTATAGATATGCATTGGATGCATACTGGCAGTATTTAAATACCTTGCTGCATGCACATCCTTTCTATGTACCCTTGTTTCCAACCTACCAAGTTGTTTATAAAGCCTTACATCTAAAAAATCTATTTTGCCTAGGGAAAAGTCCATCTTAAACTTAAGGAAGCATGTTGTGGTGTTAAGATAGGAGAGGAAGCTTTCTAACTGAATCAAAGTCCCCTTCCAAATGAAAAAACAGTCATCCACAAACCTACAGTAACAATCAAATAAACGCGCATACTCATTATTCTCATTTAGAATATATTGCTTTTCCCATACATATAAAACTAAACTGGCAAAAGTATTCACCACAGATGTACCCATGGCCACCCCAGTTAACTGCTGGTAGGGAACACCATCAAAAATAAAAATATTCTTAGTCAGAACTAAATCCAATAAAAGGCAAATATTTTCAATTTCACGTGTCTGCTCTAAAGATTGCATCGTTAGAAAACCTCTTACTGCCTCGATCCCATAATCTATTGGAATAACTGTAAAAAGCGATGCTATATCCAGTGTAACCTAAGAAGTAATCAGAACTAGTTTGGTGATTAAACCACATATCCAATTTTTCTAAAAAGTGAACCGTATCTTTCAAAACAGTTTCACACTTAAGTAGATACTTTCCTAACACTTTTTGTAAATATCCTGAAATTGGCTCGGTCACCCATCCCTTGCCAGACACGATAGGCCTTAATGGTGGATCACTCATTGATTTATGCACTTTGGGGATACCATAAATTTGTGGGATTTTGGGACATGTTATTGTTAAGTAACTAAACAGTTCAATTGTAATATCCTGATTCAGTTGCATATCATATAACGCCAAATTCACCTGAGAAACATGATCTTTCACATTTGCAAATGTTAATACTTTAAAAGTACTCGCGTCAGACAAAAATTGCTTAAACTTATTCATATACCATACCCTATCCATCAACACTGTAACCCCTCCTTTATCAGCTTAAGTATGATACTACTATCTTTTTTTAATTTGCAATAACAACTTGTATTCATTAAAGGATATATTATATTTAACATCTCCATTTCTATACTTATTCTTAATACTATATAAAGCTCTTATCTCATTTTCAACAACATTTAAAAAGGCTAAAATAATTGGTGAAAGTTGAGGTACAAAAACACTCAGTTTTTTGCATACACAGTTCGATTCATTAGTTTGTTTAAACAAAGATTTAAGCATAACGTTTCTTGCAAACAATTTTACATCAGTTAAAATGTCCACAATATTGTCTTTAAAAGTAGGGATGGATGAATTTCATTCCATTTATACAAACCACATTTAAATAGAGGAACATTTGAAAATAAATTATAAAGAACATATAAAACCAGTGTTAGTTAAGCGACAAAGGGAGAATTTATGAGAATTGTCTTGTTGTATTATTTTTTCTAATGTTCTTTATAATTTATTTTAATATGGATGATTTACGTAATGTGTATATATTTTTTTATATATGTATTTTATAAGTATAATAGAGTATTTAAGAAATTTAGGTATGATGTGCTTTTAAATAATTTGCATAATTAATTTGGGTCTTTATCTGAATGGCTGGCTTGAAGGGGACTTTGATTCAGTTAGAAAGCTTCCTCTCCTATCTTAACACCACAACATGCTTCCTTAAGTTTAAGATGGACTTTTCCTAGACAAAATAGATTTTTTAGATGTAAGGCTTTATAAGCAACTTGGTAGGTTGGAAACAAGGGTACATAGAAAGGATGTGCATGCAGCAAGGTATTTAAATACTGCCAGTATGCATCCAATGCATATCTATAGAGGTATTATAAAATCTCAGCTGATAAGGGTTAGTAGGTTAACAACTGATGAGGAAGTTTTCTTGGAAGAAACTGAGAAGATGAGGAAAGAATTTATTGAGAATGGGTATCATCCTAGAGATGTTATATGAGTTATGAGGAGGTGAAGCAAGGAAGAAGGGGCCCCTATACACCAGTTTTTGGTTCTTTATCCCTGAACCACTTATGTTGCACAACAGAAGGGGAAGGTGATAGGTCAGTCAACAGTTCTGTTCTTAGATTTACCACCACTTATAATGCTAATACTAATAATGTCTGTAAAATAATTAAAAAGAATTGGATAATTTTGATGTCTCAACCAGACTTAAAAGATTTACTAGGTCCAGTTCCAAGGTTTGCTTTTAGAAATGGTCAAACGTTTAAACAAATTTTATGCTATAAGGATTTTTTGACTGAATCCGTCCCTATACGAGCTAGTATGGGGACCTTTAAGTGTTACAATTGTGTCTGTTCTGATATCAATGATAGTAGTAGTAGCTTCCAGCACCCCACAACAGGTGAATGGTTTAAATTTGTTTCTCGAGCAGATTGTAATACCACAAAGCTGGCTTATCTTGCTAACTGCACTTTATGTAATGTTTTTTATGTGGGGAAAACATCTAGGAAGCTTTAAGATAGAATAACAGAGCATAGGTCTGAGATTAAAAGGAAGGTTGAGACAAACGCATTATTCAGACATTTACATGAATTTCTAACACATGCATTTAAATTTAGATGCATCTGTACGGTACAAATGGGCATTAGGGGTGGTGATCTAGATAATATTCTGTTATTGAAGGAATATGAATAGATAGTACGTCTACAGGCTGATAAACATCCGGGCCTAAATGGGTCAGTAAGTATAAAACCAGTGTTAGTTAAGCGACAAAGGGAGAATTTATGAGAATTGTCTTCTTATTTTTTCTAATGTTCTTTATAATTTATTTTAATATGGATGATTTAAGTAATATGTATATATTTTTTATATATGTATTTTATAAGTATAATAGAGTATTTAAGAAATTTAGGTATGATGTGCTTTTAAATAATTTGCATAATTAATTTGGGTCTATCTGAATGGCTGGCTTGTTCATGTGATTTTCAAATGTTCCTCTATTTAAATGTGGTTTGTATAAAAGTTGATTTTATGTGCTGATGATGGGTGTAGACCCGAAAGCTTCATTAAAGCTGTTTGTTCGTGACTACTGTGTTTTTGGATGCTACTTGACATTTTCTGATCTAGTGTATTTTCGTGGTGGAACATTAGGTAATTAGCCAGGCTACCAGGTTCAGGGTTTGAAGCTGGGGGTACAGAATCTGGCTCTCCTGCTGTGACAGCAGGGTAGGGGTCTGAGGCAGGTGCCATGGGGCTAACTGTGACACACTGCGCAAGAGGGAGTACCAGTGTTGGCATGGCCAGTCTGGTGCAATCAGTATCATCCTTGGTTTGTCCTGTTTGATCTTTACTAGTACTTTGGAGAGGAGAGGCAGAGGAGGAAAGGCATAAACTGATAGCTTTTTCCAGCTGAAAGACAGAGCATCCACTTTCCAAGCTTGTTTGTGGGGAGTCCTTGTGCAGAATTTGTCCAATTGGTAGTTCTACGGTGAGGCAAACAGATCTATTTCTGGGCTCCCCCATTTGTTTATCAACATGCTGAAAGTCTTTGGTTCCAGTTTCCACTCGTGTGGGTCCCTGAGATTTCTGCTTAGTTCGTCTGCCAGTGTATTTAGTTTTCCTGGCAGGAATTGAGCCTGTAGATGCACTTGGTAGCTCAAGGCAGTGTTCCACAGAGCCATGGCTAGTCTGCAGAGGGGGTAGGAATTGGTACCACCACATAACAGTGGCATTGTCGGTCTTTACCATTAATTGTCCTGGAAGAAGGTGCTCCTTGAAGGCTGTTAGAGCATTCTGTACAGCTAACATTTCTTTTTGATTGATATGCAGGTGCATTTGACTTGGGCTCCATTTGCCCTGAATGCAGTTCCCTGCCAGGTGAGCCCCCCAAGCATAGTCTGATGCGTCTGCTAAGGTTTAGGTGGCAGGGGGTAGAGTGAATGGTAGCCCCTTGGTTTGGTGGCAGGCCTCTGCCCACCAAAGGAATTATAACCGTAGGCAAGGTATGAAAGGAATCATTGCTTCTAGATCCTGAGAATGTTGACACCATAGGCTTTTTAGATACCATTGTAGTTTCCTCATATGCAGTCTTGCATATGGAATTAGTAGAAGGCACGAGGCCATGAAGCCCAAGGCTTGCAGTATTTGCCTTGCAGATAGCAGGGTTTTTGTGGCCACTAGTTTAAAGTAAGTTGTCAGTTTGTTTCTCTGGCGTGAGGAAAGCCATATGGGAAGTTGTGCTCAAGCTTGCTCCCAGGAATATAATTTGTTGACAGGGTACCAGCTGTGATTTCTTTTTGTTTATGGTGTACCCCAGACAAGTTAGCACCTTTTGTACAAATGCCAGATAATTCAAAGGTATGTCCTGGCTTTCTTCCTGAATTAGACAATCGTTCAGGTATGGGAATATTTCTTTGATTGCAAAATGCAATGACTGGAGCTAGGCACTTTGTGAATACCCTGGGCGCAATAGATAAGCCGAAGGGCAGTGCAGAGAACTGATAGTGCCTGCAGCCTGATTTGAAGCATAGGTATCTTCTGCAATTCCCTGACTGGGATGTGCAGGTAGGCTTCCTTTAAATCCAGTGCTGCCAACCAGGCATCTTTGCCTATCATGGGAAGCAACTGGTGAAGAGTTAGCATCTTGAATTTTGGAATCACCAAAAAGGTGTTTAGGATAGAAAGATCCAGGATAGGACGCCATGAATTGCCTTTTATGGGTACCAGGAAAAGTCTTGAGTAAAAACCTTGTCCCTTTTCCTCTTCTGGTACAGTCTGAATAGCCTTTAATCTTGAAAGAGTACTTGCTTTTTAGCCTCTGTCCACTGATTCACTGATTTGAGGGTAGAGCTGGCCAACCATTTGGGGTTGGTAACATGTGGAAGTGAAATCTGTATCCTTGGGAAACTATGTTTAAAACCCATTTGTCCTGGGTAATGAGTTCCAAGTTTTTTGCTTGCAGAGCAATCTTTCCCCCTAATGGAGCAGCCAGTTGAGAAGTGCTTGGAAGTTTTAAAGTAAAGTCATTGAGACAGCTTACAATAAGGGGGAGTCTTACTACTCCCGGATTTGGAAGTGGGAGCCCCCCCCCACTGCTTAGTCCTGTGCGTACCCTGGGACTAAAGCCTGGTTGTTCTGCTGATTCTGGGTTTGAACTGAGAAGGCCTGAAAGAGGCAGGAAAGGACCAATTTTTTGAGGGCCAATGCCTACTACATATTGGAGGCTGCACTTGTACGAAATCTTTAACAGTTTGCATAGATTTAGCTTTTTCCTCCATCTTTTTTAAGAACTTATTCTGCTTTGTTGCCAAACAGGTGATCCTGATTTAAAGGGAGCACCCAGCAATTTCGTTTTAACATGATCTGGCAAAAATTGCTCCTTAAGCCAAGCATGCCTTCTAAGTACAGACCCAGCGACAACAGCCCTGTAAGATGCATCTAGAGAATCAAAACCACATTGCAAAGTATGTTTTCAACCTGTTCAGCAGAATGCATTAAATCCTGTAAATCCTTACTTTCAGCACAATCGGGAATCAACATAATTTTCTGTTCAAGCAATCCAATAATATGCTGCTGATACTTTAACATATGAAACTGGCAATTTAAGGCCCTGATGGCCAAGGTTGCAGAGTTGTACACCTTCTTACCACCATTTATCCAGGGCCCTGTAATCTCTATCAGAGGGGGTAGGATTTTTGGCAGTAGCAGCCTTAATGCCCTTGGGTCCCTGTGAAATGGTCTCAGGATCTGCAAGAGGATTTTTTTAAAAAGGAACTTGTGAGAATCAGGAACCCTGTAATATCTATCAGGTTTTCGGGAAGCAGGAGGTAAAGAGTCAGGGGCCAAGCTAGATTCCGAAAAGGCATCGTCAACAATGTCCAGCACAGGAGGGATAGCTAAAGGCCTGTGTTGGGGCAGGAGTAAGAAATCTCTAAGCCTCTTTTTAGAATCAGAGTAATCCTGGCTTTCCCAGTGAAAATGCTCCCTAAGAGTATGCAAGGTTTCACCAAAAGAAAAATCCTCTGGGGGAGAAGCAGAGGGGAAACAGTCCTCTGCATCAGAATCCTCACAGGTGGATAAGGGTAAATCCTGGTCATCAGAGGAGACAGAAATTTCAGAATCCTGGTCAGAAGTCTCATAAGCAAATTCAGTCCTAGGTCTCTTAGAGGGAGTAGGTTGGCTTCCCCTGATTAAAGTAAGAAGGTCTTCGGCCATTCTGATCATTTGTTTTTTAGGCATAGAGGCCTGACCATATGGTCTGGGCGTCTGTTTGCTAGGCATGGTTCGAGTTTTAGGCCTTGAAGAAGAAGAAGGCGTTGGTTTAATATACACGTCAGTAGGCCTGAATACACCCTCAGAAGCCAGTGCCTGCACAGTGGCTCCGGACCCATCCAAGGTAGAGACACCCACAGGTTCCACAGTTGAAGCATCTCGTGGCATACCGGACTCAGAATGGCTCTCAGTATAGGCCTGCAAATCTGAAGTAGCAGATATCAGAGGCTGTGATAGCACCTCACTGAGTACCGGTGAACTGGCGACTAGCTTAGAAGCATCGTCGGCAGCTTTGGACCTAGGTGGCTTGTCTCTGTCTATCTTTGCATTTTTTCAGAATGTCGGCAGTCGGGTGGGTTACTAAAGGCATATCTGGATAATTGATCTGAGTACCAAAATATTTAGAAGCGAAAATATACAGACGACTAATAGTTCATGGTTTAAATAAGGCACAAAACCGACAGCGAGATACGTCGTAGTCAGGGCCTAGGCAAGGAATACAGTACGAATGAAAATCTTTGAGGTATTTTCTTTCTGCAAGAAATATAACAATCGACTTTTACTGACATCGGTTTACAGCAAGAAAAAAAAGTTTCCCCAACGGGGTACTTAGCTTTAGTTGAAGACTTCGGTTCTGAAACTTGAAAACGAAAATTTCAGGAGTCGGCCAACCGGCACTTGCAAACTGCTTCTGCTTTGGGCACCGCATGGCAAGAAAGACTGATATAATGGCGTCGGCTGCATGCTTTATACCCCCTGACTACCTGACGTCATGAAAGATGAAACAGCAATCGACGCAGGACCCAAGAATTTGATAATCAGGCCGACTAAGGGCTACTGCAAGCAGATAACCCAAATGTGATGACTGCAACAGTGAAACACGAAGAACATCAATGTTTTTCTCTGTCCATATTCAACTGCAACTAGGGTCAATGAATGGGAAATGGACAATTTACCCCAAGACTGCCCCCTGTACTAACTGACAGAGGTAATTCCTAAATGCTTTATTCTGTGTACAGGTCTCCTCAGATTATTTATAGTATGATCCTAGTTATTCTCATTAGGGGTAATATACATTTACCAATTTTAGGATGACCAAGGCTTAACACACCCCAAAAGGTTCATAGGTAGGTACTAGGCTATCTGCCCTAGGGCCTATACAAGCCTAGCCAAAAAGGTACATTGGCTTTTACCACCCAAGAAAATTATTTTCCTGTGCCCTTGTCGAACAGAGCCACAGAGGTAATCCCCGGTGTGAATTTCATATTTCCCATCCAATCATCAAGATTTTTCTTGAAGAATGCTAATGAGTAGCTTTGTTTGATATAGATAGGTAGTTTGTTCCAGAGTATGGGAAGTCTCTGGGACAGGAATCTATCACTCCAGCAAGTTCTGTTTATTGTGGTGACAAGATTTAGGTCCCTAGAGCATGTAGCTCAGAATAATTGGGATTTCTTTAAGTGGAGCATGTCCAACAGCTCTGGGTTTGACATAGCTTTGTATGTTAGGCAGAGATCATCTCTGAGTAGGCGATATGCGATGGAGTAAAGCTGGAGTTTTTTGAGACAGTCTGCATAGGGCATCTGTTGGAAGCCAGTAATCCTCTTTGTGAAGTATTTTTGCGGCCTTTCCAGTTGTTGTAGATGTCTTGCGAGGTACATACCAAAAGGGGCATTGTACTTTATAATGGGTCTAATGAGTGATGAGTAGAGGGGAACAATGACCGCTTTTTTTTCCTGGACAAAACCTTTTGTGATGAGGTGTACCACGTAGGAGGATTTCTTGACTACTGTGGCGATGTGATTATCAAAGGAGAGACTACTGTCCACCTGTCCCAAGTCTCATCAATTCGGTGTTAGACTATCACCTATGTGGTAGCTCATGGGTGCATTGTTTTTAGTAAAGGGGATGACGATGCACTTTTTGGCACTGAGCTTGAGGCCATGGCTTTGACACCAGGCATCTGTCTCAGTGAGGCCCTTTTGGATGTCCACATAGTTAGGAGTTTCAGTTATGGCACTTAGTTTGCAGTAATCTGCAAACTTCATTAGCCAAAGACTTTCTGTGTTAGCCTGTACTTCAGAAAAGTAAATACCAAACAGGAGAGGACCCAGGACTGAACCCTGTGGTAACTCCACTTGTCACTGGTCTGAAGTCGGATTTGGAGTCTGCTACTTTCACAATGTGGGTTCTGTCAGTGAGCCAGTTGGCAACCCATCTTGTGACATAGGGATTTATACCTAGTTTAGTGAGTTTATCGATAATTCCAGAGTAGGGGATGGTGTCAAAAGCCTTGGCGAGATCTAGATAGGCTGTGTGAACCACCTTACCCTAGTCTACGGGACCGCAGTCAGGTTTAGGAGACATGATCGGCCTTTTACAAAACCGAACTTGGTGGGGTCCAGAGTTTGGACATTACCAATGTCTTTGTTTATAAGTTCCATGATAAGTTCCATGGCCTTGCAGACCAGGCTTGTTAGGCTAATGGGGCAGTAGTTTCCAGGGTCCGTGGTGGCTCCCTCTTTTGTGCGCCATTCAGTGGGCACAAAGCTTGAGGTGAGGCTATGACTGAACATGGTGCTTAGGTGGGGTGCCAGTTCATTCTATAGTTCATGTAGAACACAGCCTGGGATGTTGTCAGGTCCCATGGATGCTGTGTCCTTGGCTTTGGAGGGTGTGTTTTTTTTACCTGTGCAGCCGTGATTACAGAACTTTGCATTCTTCTGGTATAGAGATGGGCCCTTTAGGGGGTGGGGTAAAGTTAGCAGTGAACCTACATGCCAGGATGTTGGCAGTATCAGTAGGTTCTGTATATTTAGGGGCATTGTGCTGTAACTCAGGGAAGATCTGAGTGTTGCCACGGAGATTCTTGACATAGCTATAAAATGCTTTGTGGTGGTCTTTAGAATCAGTGGCGATTTTGTTTTCATAACTAGCTTTGGAGGATTTTATGAGGGATCTTAGCTTCTTACGGAGGCTGACCAGGGAGTTCTTCCAGTCATGGGATTTTACTCTTTTTTGCAACAGTTTCTTTCTTCTGTTGTAGAGTTTGTTTATGGCATGGGACCACCAGATTGGCTTCCTTTTTTTGGAGGATAGCATCTTGGTTCAGTTAGGGATAGCACGATCCATGCACTCGTGTAAGTGCTTATAAAGTGCATTTGTGTAGGATTCAGCAGTTGTACTTCTACTGTCAGTCGGCATAGGTGTTGTGAAGTTTGCCACTTCTGTCTTAAGAAGCATGAAGTTGGCTTTGGAGAAATTGTTTACGGTGGTTTCCCTAATGGGGGGGGGGGGGGCGGGCGGGATGTGGATGTCTAGGCTGATTAGCTTGTGGTCAGATGTCTGACCAGTGACGACTTGATCTCTGGTGTGGAACACTGGTCGCCCATGTTGGTAATGACCAGATGTAGAATATTGCTGCTCCTGGTGGGGGTGTGGATAAGTTGATCCAAGGCATTGGAACTTATGAATTCCAGAAAATGTTGAGCAAAAGAGTTGTTATACGAGTAGTTTTCCCAGTTAATCGTGGGGTAGTTGAAATCGCCCATTATTAAGGTGTTGGGTTGTACCATAACATTTTCCAGTGTATCAAAAAATGAAAAGTGGGAATCCTGGGGCAGGGTGGGGGATCTGTAGCAAGTTACAGTTTGGATTGCGGTTTTGCCCAGAGTTGGTTGCACTTGGATTATCTCGGATTCATTATGCTGAGCAACTAGCCTGCAGGTGTGGATATCCTTAATGAATATGGACACGCCTCCACCTTTACTGTTTCAGTCCAGGTTAGGTGGCCGAAAGGTGTGGTATGAATTATAGCCTGGTAATGCAGGGGTGCTCTCTGGAGCCTTGAACCAGGTCTCTGTCACTGCACTGATGTTGATGTTCTCCATTTTAAGGAGTGCCTCGAGTGAATGCATTTTGAGGTTTAGACTTCTAGCACTGGAATAGCATTACCCTCATATTTTGCTGGCTTGTACATGTTACGGTGGTGAATTTGTCATAGGTTCATACTAGGCTATCTGCCCTAGGGCATTTATAAGCCTAGCCAGAGTGTGTTTGGCTTTCGCCACCCATTTTAAATTAATTTTGCTATGCGTTTTTTGAGGTTAGTATACTGTGCCTCTGTCTAACAGTGACACAGAAGTGATAGCTGGGGTAAACCTACGATCTCCCATCCACTCATCAAGATTCCTCTTGAAGAGAGTCAATGTGGGACTCTGCCTAACCTGGACTGGGATTTTATTCCAGAGTGAAGGGAGCCTCTGGGTTATGAATCTGTCCCTCCAGCATGTCCTATTTATTTCAGTGCTGAGGTTCAAGTCTCTCGAGCGTAGCTCGATGGGATTTGGATTTTCTGAGATGCAGCATGTCCATTAATTCTGGGTTGGACATGGCTTTATACGTCAGGCACAGATCGCCTCTGAGCAGGCGGTATGCCACTGAGTAGAGCTGGAGTTTCTTTAACCGGGCAGCATATGGCATCTGTTTGAGCCCTTTGATCCTCTTGGTGAGGTACTTTTGGGGTCTTTCCAGTTGCTGCAGGTGTCTGGTAAGATACATCCCAAAAGGGGCATTGTACTCAATTATGGGCCTGATGAGTGATGAGTAAAGAGGTACGATGACCTCCCCTGATCTAGATGCGAATCCCTTCATGATTAGGTGGGCTATATAAAATGTTTTTCTAACCACTTTGACCACGTGGTTGTCAAATGAAAGATTGCTATCAACTTGGGTCCACAGGTCCCTAATGACTTCTTCTGTACTTAATGGATTACCAACTATGTGGTAATTTGTGGGCACTTTGTTTTTGCCAAAGGGGATGACTATACACTTTTTGGCGTTTAGCTTGAGGCCATGGCTCTGGCACCAGTTGTCTGTTTCTATGAGGCCCTTTTGGAGGATGCTTGTGTCAGCTGGAGAGTTGATTATGGCACCCAGTTTGCAGTCATCTGCGAACTTGGTCAGCCACAGTCCTTCTGTGTTGGCCTGTACCGCCGAGAAATATATACCGAACAAGAGAGGTCCCAGGACTGAGCCTTGTGGGACGCCACTTGTAACTGGTTTGGAGTCTGACATGGCTCCAGCAATTCTAACCATGTGGGTTCTGTCCTTGAGCCAGTTTGCAACCCATCTAGTGACATAGGGGTTTATATTTAAGCTGGTGAGCTTATCTACAATGCCCGAGTGGGGTATTGTATCGAAGGCTTTGGCGTGGTCCAGGTAGGCTGTGTGGACCACCTTCCTCTCGTCAATGGCCTTGGTGACTGTTTCAAAGAAATCAACCAGGTTTAAGAGGCAGGATCTGCCCTTAAAGCCAAACTGGGTAGGATCCAGTGTCTGTAGGTCCCCAATATCTTTATTTATGAGGTCCATGATGATCCTTTCCATAGCTTTGCAGACCAAGCTAGTCAGGCTTATGGGGCGATAGTTTCCAGGATCCATTGAGGCACCTCCTTTGTGGAGAGGGACCACTGTTGCTGTACGCCACTCTTTGGGTACATATCCTGTAGTAAGGCTAAGACTGAACAGTAGTTTTATGTTTGGGTTTAGCTCTTCTTGGAGTTCATGTAGGGCGCAGCCCGGGACACCATCTGGTCCCATTGCTGCTTTTTTTTTGTCTTGGAGAGTGCGGCTCTAACATGAGCATCTGAGATGTCAGGGGCAGCACTCTGTTGGGATAGATATTTGCCCTTTTGGTGGGGAGAGGGGAGAAGTTTGCACTGAACCTGTCAGCTAGGATGTTGGCAATGTCTGTGGGCTCGGTGTATTTTTTGTCATTTTGGACTAATTCTGAGCATATCTGGGAATTCCCACCCAGATTTCTAACATAACTAAAGAAAGCCTTGTGATTATCCTTAGTGTCCTGTGCAATTTTTCTCTCGAAGCTGGCCTTAGACGATTTTATGAGTGCCCGTAGTTTTTTGCTAATACTGATCAGAGAGGCCTTCCCTTTTTGGGATTTTGCTCTATCATGTAGTAGCTTCCTCCTTCTATTGTATAGTTTGTTTATGGCTGGGGTCCACCAGACAGGACGTCTGCCTTTGGAGGATTGGGTCTTGGTTTTATCTGGGATTGCATGATCCATGCATTCTTGAAGGTGTTCATAGAATGCGTTTATAAAGGATTCTGCGGTCTGGGCCGTATTTTCCACAGGCCCGGGGGCTTTGAAGGATTTCGCCTCGGTTTTGAGGCGTGTGAAATTTGCTTTAGAGAAGTATTTCACTGTGGTTTTCTGGGCAGGGGGTGGGGTCGGGATGTGAATATCCAGTGAGATTAGTTTATGGTCTGATCTTACCAGTGAGGGATACACTTCTGGTCTGGAGCATAGTGTCCCCATGTTGGTGATGAACAAGTCCAGTATGTTTTCCCCTCTTGTGGGAGTGGTAACAAGTTGTTCCATAGCATTTGAGTTTATAAATTCTAGGAACCTTTGGGCTAGGGTGTTGGAGCTAGAGTAATGCTCCCAGTCTATGTTTGGGTAGTTGAAGTCGCCCAATATAATGGTGTTTGGAGAGACCTTCATATTTTCCAGTATTCTCAGGAAGGCCAAGTGGGGTTCCTGTGTTTGGGAGGGTGGTCTGTAGCAGGCTATAAACTGGAAGGCAGTTTTACCCACAGTTAGTTGCACATGGATAGTCTGATGCTTCGTGCTGTGCCACCAACCTGGAGGTGTGGGTATCTTTGACTAATATTGATACTCCCCCTCCTTTTGTGGTTCGGTCCAAGTTTTGGGGCCGAAAAGTATGGTATGAGGTATAACCTGGTAGTGCTGGGGTGCTCTCGGGAGCCTTGAACCAGGTTTCTGTTACTGCACAGATATCGATGTTCTCCATGCTAAGGAGAGTTTCCAGTGCGTGCATCTTGAGGTTTAGACTTCTGGCATTGAGTAGCATTACTCTTAGTTTCTTATCCCTTGTGATACCTATGGAGGTGGATTTGTCTTTTGAGCCTTGCCTAAAAAAGGCACTATGGGGGTAGCAAGAGCCTTTGCCAATATCCGAAAGCCCAGGGGTGAGAGGTGCAAGCCGTCCCTAGCGAAGCATCGTGGCTTGTTGAGCATGTCATCCCAGGCTGACAGGCATTGGATCCCCTTTGAATGACACCAACACTTAAGCCAATTGTTGAAATTGATCATCTTGTCTTCATATTGTGGCATCATTCTTGTCATTTGAACCTTGCCTAAAAAAGGCACTATAGGGGTGCAAGAGCCGTAGCTAGTATCAGGAACCCCAAGGGTGACAGGTGCAGGCCATCTCCAGCAAAGCATCATGGTCTGTCGATCATATCATCCCAGGCAGACAGATACTGTATCCCCTTAGAATGACACCCAAAGCTTAGCCAATTGTTGAAGTCAATCATTTCTTCCTTGTACTGTGGTATCATTCTGGGTGATGGCAGGATGCTACTCAGGGGTAGGGTCATACCTGCCTGGTTTACAAGACTGGAGAGCTCCTCCAAGTCTCTTCATGTAGTCCAGGGAGGTACATCTCAGGTCATTCACACCAACATGGACAATGACAGAGTCATATTTGTACTTGTTGTGGAGTGATCTGAGTTCAGAGAGAGAGACAGAGAGAGAGAGAGAGGGCAATTTGTTATGTACTTAAGTATGAACCTATAAACTGTTCTTGACGGTGATTAATCAGAGAACATCCTTCCTATTAGGTTCAGAATTATGCTGGAGTGAAGTGACCCTTCCTTCTGAGGGGGATGACATCTGAGAGAGTTAACTGGGTCCTTGGAATGTTATCAAGAAGAGTTCAGCTCTATCAATTCTGACTTTCTGCAGGACCTTGGGGATTAGACGATTGGCAGACAAGACAAATTAAGACCCCTTCTTCCCATGGGAATGAAAATGAATATACTTTTCAGAACTCCTTGGCATAGTTACCTGGTGCAAAAACCTCAACAGGATTGTTTCTGTTGGAGGTCAGCAGTTTACCTCTGACTTTCCCAACTTTTTGATTAGACATTGAAAGATAACAGGATCAATTTCCACATTGTGGCTGTACACCTCTAACCTGTGTAACTGATCAGTAACAGTATTTAGGTCTGAGAAGATGTAGACAGCCTGAAAGTAAGGCTCAAGTATGAGGTATATCACAGACTATCACTGCTAACCTCCACAGCTGATTATAGCAGATCATTCTGTTTCCTTATAAACACCACATGATTATGGTTTTGTCTAGACTCACCTTTAAGGTCCCTAGGTGCCGGAGTGTCTAGACATTCCCAGAGCTAGGTTGCTGGCCATCATTTACTTCCAAGTGATAAACCTTTTGATAACAGGAGGCACCCGGTACCTTTACCCTTAGTGAGCCCCCTTCAAGCTAGATTTGATACATCTGTAGTCAGTGCCTGTGTGCTCTTTGGTATGAAGAATGTCATCCCCTTGTTCGGCAATATCTGTTGAGACCACCAATGAATTCTTCCTTGATGATAGGGATCAGAGCAAAACCTTGCTTAGGGTGCCTATGTTGCTTCTACAGGTAATTATCTATTTTCATCTTGTGAACTCTAGCTGAGGAAACAAAGAGGACAGAGGCTGACAGAGTCTAGAGTTTTGAGGAACATTCAAACCACAGCCTTTATTTGGCTGAGGTTGCAGAACAATTGGGTCAGCTCTGATACTGTTTTTTGCAAAGAAAATGTATTCTGTACTGTGTTCAACAGCACTCCAGTGAAATCTTTACTTTTCCCTGCATGAAACTTGATTTTTGCACATTCAAGAAAAACTAAGCTGGACAGGCAAAGGACAGTGTATTCCAAAGACCTCTGCAACTCCTCTCTGGAAATTGCTTAAGTGACATAATTATCCTAAGAGTAGACATAAATCCCTGGGCTCCGATATGGCCACATACTAATATTAGTTTGTGGTCATATCTGCGCCCAGGGATTTATCTCTACAGTTAAGCACTATTGACCCAGCAAAGGGAAAACATGGGAGTGTTACTGCCAAAGTCTGAATCTCAGGAATTCCTATACTCTATGAAGATGCATTTCTGTAAAACATATGTATAGCCGGCATTAGGTACACGCAAAACCCACGGCGAGCCCCCGATTACCTCCCCGCAAATGAGCCGCAGGTTGCTCTGACCATTACTGTTCCTTGGCTCCTCATGGACGTCCGCATAGTTCCCAGTCACTGTGAAAATCGGAACTGTGTTTCCATTTTTATTTTATTCGCTGGCAAGCTGTACTCAGTCAGGTCCGCTCACAGAAACAAGGGATCTGACTGGGTGCAGCAGCCTGTGAACTAAGTTATTGTTTTTTTTTTTTTTTTTTTTTTTTTTAAATAGGAAGTGATGAAGCAAGGACCCGATTGGTCCTTGCAAAGCACTTCCTGTACAAACTGCCTTTAAAAAGGCACATGTGACTAATAAGGATCACTTCTCTTGTTTTTAAATACAGAAGCATTCCTTAGCACAGAGTGTGGCGATCGAGCTGGGTTTGAGGGCGGTCTACATTGGAGAATGGATCAGCAGTGGATTCAGGGCTTTGGAGCGTTCATGGTCGTTAGAGAATACCCCTTTCAACTGTCCTTCTAAGGGCAATTCCTCAAAAGGTCTCAAAAACTGTCCTTTTAAGGGCAATTTTAAAAGGACTGAGTGGTCTGAGGAAGGCAAGCAGAGCAGGTGAGCCTTCAGTCGTGAAGCGGGAGCAGAGTATTGGAAGCAGCCTTCTGTAGAAAGCATAAAAGGTAAGTTTTTGGGTTTAGTTTAAACTTTATTTTTTTGTGGGGGGGTGATTGTATTTTGTTTTTTGTGCATATTTTTTGTGCTAAGAGGTTTAGGGGTGAGAGCTGTGATTGTACCAATTTTATTTTGGTTTTGTGTAGAGTTTTTATGGCAAGAGGTTTGGGGGGGGGGTGAAGGCTGTGGTTGTAACCAGTTTTATTTTGGGGCTGTGGCTGTAACATTTTTATTTTGGTTTTGTGTAGAGTTTTTGTGCTAAGAGGGTGGGGGTGAGGTTGTGGTTGTACCAGTTTTATTTTATGTTTGTGTAGTACTCTGGAGGTAAGAGGATGGGGGGGGGGTGAGGGGCTGTGGTTTTACCAGTTTTATTTCACTGGTGTGGTGTTCTTGTGCTATGATGATTGGGGAAGTGAGGACTGGTTTTACCAGTTTTAATTTGCTTTTATTTAGAGTTCTTGTGCTAAGAGGATGGGGGGGGGGGGGGTGAAGGGCTGTGGTTGTACCAATTTTACTTATTTTACATTTGTTTACTGGATAGTCTGACTGGGATAGAACTCATTTTCAGTGGAGGCCCAGACAGAAATGCTTATCTTAAGACAGAAGTGCTAGAAAAATGTAAAATAAGTTCAGTTTATCTGTTTGTACGAGGGACAATATAAGGGAATGTGAAATGCAATATACATTTAATTTTGATTGCCCGTTGGTTAGGAGTGTGTATAAGTTAGCTATTTGGGGCAAGAGGTAGAGTTGGCTCATTATTTTTTTTGGTATTATCTATGCTGTATGCTAAGCTAGTGGGGAAAGAATTGCTATAGGCCTGTATAGGTAAAAGGTAGAAATAATGGGATAGGAGTGATGAAAAAGGAGGGGAGATAAATAATGGGACAGACAAGGATATTGTAGTTGGGTAGAGCAGGGATAGGTGGGCAGTCTTATGAGATGCTAAGTCAATAGTTTTAGGCGTATGGGGTAAGTGGTGAAGATTAGCTTATTTCAACCTGTGTTGGGACATGACCTGTTGCATGGTAGATGTGACACAAGTGTATCTGTGTCAGCATATTGGATTGTAAGTGCTAGGGATGTGGTGGTATTGAGGTTGATAATAAATCTACTAAACTGAAGTGGACCAAGGATGGAGCCTTGTGAGACTCCTAATGTGAGTGGGAGTAGAAGGGGGGTAGATCCTGGAGACATTTTATGGCAGTTTATGACCTGTTGGGCAGCTTTGGAGCCAGTGGAGGGTTAGGGGAATGCGATTAAGGTTGGCAAGAGTAGTTTGTTGGGAGACTGTGACAAAGGCCTTTAACAAATCGAGAAAGACAGATGATCCTATTTTACCTTCATTTCTAAATTGATGGTGTTGGTATAACTGAGGAGGGCAGTTACAGCTTGAGGCCTGAAGCCGTATTGGGATTTGGCAAGTAAATTATTGGTTGACAATGAATGCATTCCTCTAGTTCAGCTAGTGGGGAAAGAATTGCTCTGGGAATATAATCTGTAAGTTTTGTCAACTTTCCACCTTTGTGCAAGGGTATAATGTATAATATTTTCCAGATGGTTGGGACGTATTGATCAGTAATGGATCTTTTAAGTATTCAGGATAAGAACTGGCTTCGACAGCTATTTTTTGAAATTCTGCTGGTAGATTGTCAGCTGAATTTGCAGTAGGTTGAGTTTTTTACAAGTTTGCCAAACACTGCTCTGTTATCTGGGTTTATAGTACTGTTTTACACTATATCCCTGATGTTGCACCTTGTTGTGCAGTTTTTTGGCTGTTTGAATTATGCTGAGAGTTTAAGAGGTTGATGGGGCCTACACATTGTTTAAAATGCCTAATGTTGGGAGGGTAGTTAGCAGCTGTGAGAAATGTTGCTGAAGGCACAGATATTTTGAATGCATACCAATGCAAACCCTGTTATGCTACTATTGTGTATAACCGCAATGTTCCACTCACTGATGCAATGACTAATTTTTTCACTGTCCGTAGTTAATGTGTTTAAAGTTTGGGAGTGTGGTTAGGGCCTATGAGAATGTTGCAGTGTTCAATGTTTGCCTGGAGTTTTTAATAGGGGGGTCACATACTGTATAAGCACGTTGTTAATGCTATACCTTTAGTTTTTTTTCCACTTCATCCACAACTATTGTGCCGAGACTTTGGGGGAGGGGTGTGAGAATTCCGCAAAATGTACTGATATCTTAACGCATGCTAATGCAAACACTGTTCTGCTGTCTAGGTTTATAGTACTGTTTAACTATCCCTGATGTTACAACTTGTTCTGCAGTTATATTTGGCTGTTTGAATTATGCTATATGGAGGTTGATGGGGCCTGTACATTGTTTAAAATGCCTAATGGGAGGGTAGTTGGTGACTTAAAATGTCTCGGTGTACAATGTTTGCGTGGAATTTTTTTCATGTGGGGCCACATACTGTACAAGCACATTGTTAATGCTACGCTTGTTTTCACTTCATCCAAAACTGTGCAGAGACTGGGGGGGTGGGGGGTGAGAATTCCGCAGAATGCACTGATATATTAATGCATGGTAATGCAAACACTTTTCTGCTATGTTTATAGTACTGTTTAACTGTTCTTGCTGTTACACCTTGTTGCAAGGACTTAAAATGTTTTTTTTTTGTTGTCCATAGTCATTGTACTGAAAGTTTGGGAGTGTGGTTAGGGCCTGTGAGAATGTTGCAGTGTTCATTGCTTACCTGGTGTGTTTTTTTTTTTTTAATGGGGGGTCACAGGCTGTATAAGCACATTGTTAATGCAATACCTTTTTGTTTTCACTTCATCCAAAATTGTGTCGAGGCTTGCGGGGGGGGGTTAAGAATTCAGCTGAATGTACTGATATCTTAACGCATGCTAATGCGAACATTGTTCTGCTGTCTAGGTTTACAGTACTGTTTAAATATCCCTGATGTTACAAGCTTGTTCTGCAGTTATTTTTGGCTGCTTGAATTATGCTATTTAGAGGTTGATGGGGCCTGTACATTGTTTAAAATGCCTAACGTTGGGAGAGTAGTTAGTGGCTGTTAGAATGTTGCAGTGTTCAGTGATTGCCTGGAATTTTTTTAATGTGGGGCCACGCAGTGTACAAGCACACTGTTAATGCTACGCCTATGTTTTTGGTTTTCACTTTATCCAGGATTATTGCACAGAGGCGGGGGGGGGGGGTGCATATTCTGCAGAATGTACGGAAATTTTAATGCATACCACTGCAAACACTGTGTCAGAGATGGCAACTCGGCACGTAAAAATCTACTGCCAATCATTAGCGGACCGGAGTTCCACTGTGGCGACCCCTAACTGGGAAAAGCCGAAAGACACAAACCACTGCAAACACTGCTCTGCTATCTAAGTTTATAGTAATGTTTTAAACTATCCATGATGTTACACCTTCTTCTGCAGTTATTTTTGGCTGTCTGAATTATGTTGACAGTTTAGGTGGTTGATGGGGTCTGCGAGAATGTGTGTCCAGATGTTTTTGGTCTGTTCTCTCTCACAAAATGATTGCATAGCACAATGCGAAGGGCTGAGGCTACTAGAAGAAATGGACTTCATGTTTCATACCCTCCACGTAATGCATGGTACATACCCTAGCGTTATGCTTTTGTAAACAGATCCTGTGCCAAGGGGGGCTGTGGGAATGTCTCCCAATGTGTGTGCCACTTCTACATCCCTCACAAATGAGGTTTTCTAGCAAATCCATAATTTTACTCCTATGTTCAACCAATGATCTTGGTTTGTTCAAGTGTGCTAACAGACTGAGAGGTAGTGGGCATGTGTAGTCTTTTTGTTCTGTAACATTTCTCTTGCCTCATAGTTTGGTGTGTTCCCCTTCAAACTTGTGCTTCTCCTAGTCATTAGTTCTTCAGACTTTAGTCTGTTCCAGAGAGCTTGTAATATCAAGCTTTTGCATCATTTGGGGGGATGAAAGAGGAAGAATTGTGTAGAAAAAGCTCAAGTTCACCTCTAGGGTTAGGTATTTAACATAAAACTATCACTTGGGCCCTACTCATTACTTTTGTGTGCCTACTGTTTAGTCATTCTTCAGTCTTTCTGCCTGCGGTGCAATAGTGACTGATGTCAATGCACGTCATTATACATTTTTACTACCAGTATGACAAAAGGATTCTATGTCTGCATGTGTAGTAGTATTGCTTTAGTTCCATTCCCAGTTAGAGATGAAGCATACATATTTGTCGGGAGCAGCAAAAAGAAAGCTTCAGCAGTAGAAAAATGAAGATGCAAAGAGACAGGGTTCCATTATGAAATTTTTCTATGGGTCATCAGAGAGGGGAGATTCAGGAAAAAGTCTGTCTTTAAGACAACACAATGGTTGTGCATTACAATCTGACCACTGAGGCCAACATGCTTTCAATAGAAAGTGACCACTCTCCTGTGGCTACACCATAGACCATCTCCTGTGAACCTACAACCATTACAATAGGTGAAAGCATGTCAGCAAATGCAGATTCAACTGGAGAGTTGTTCCCTGGGTCACCAGACTGATACAGGAGCAGCCCATACTTCCGTAGTGAGAGATGTGGCCTATGATTTGCAGGGAGTGGCAGGTATATCTTTTGAGGAGCTAGGAACTTGGCCAGACTTGATAAGGGATGAGTTTAGGGTAGCTGCTATTCAGCATGGACCTCTGCAAGTGGTGTTGCCACAGTTCCCAGTCAATGAGCAGAAAAGAAGATTTACATCAGAGAACTATTTCCATGTGCTGCCTAATGGAGAGGGAGCAAAGCACACTTGGCTGACACATTCGGTCTCAAAGGAAGCACTGTTTTGCTTTGCATGCAAACTGTTTGGACATTCTAACCATCTTCTCAGGTCAGGTGGTTACAGAGCATGGCAAGAGATGTTCAAAGCTTTACACAGCCATGACCAAGCACCTGAGCATACGGCATGCATGCTGAAGTGGAAGGAACTGGACTAGAAAAGGCAGACTATGGACGATAAGAGACAGGCAGTGGTTGAAAAGGAGGTAACTCACTGGCGTGGTCTTAGAATGTATTATTTCTATTGTCCAATACTTGGCAGAACAGAACATGGCATTCCACGGTACAAGTGATGCCCTGGAAACCTATGGCAATTTCTTAGACCAAGTGCAACTTTTGTCGCAGTTTGATTTTGTCATGGCTGAACATTTGCATCGTATTCGGAATAAAGAGGTAAGGGATCACTATCTTGGGAAGGACATACAGAATGAAGTTATCCAGCTGATCACAAAAGCTATTTTAAGGACCATTGTAGGGAAGGTGAAGGACACTAGATACTTTTCCTTGATCCTTGATTGCACGCCAGACATCAGCAATCAACAGCAAATGACTGTAGTAGTTAGCTATGTGGATATTTCACAGACTTAAGCCACAGTTGAAGATTTTCTGGGATTTGTGTCTATGAATAATGCAACTGGAGCAGGACTTACAGAAGCTCTTGTTCATTCTCTTCAAAATCATCAACTGGACATTAACGACTGTCGAGGACAAGGATATGACAATGGCAGCAACATGAAGTGGAAACGAGCTGGAGTGCAGCCCTGGATAAAACAGATAAATTCAAGGGCTTTTTATGTGCTGTGTGCCTGCCATAATTTAAATCTTATAGTTAGTGATGGAGCACATTCATCACTACAGGCAGTGTCACTCTTTGGAGGTCTGCAGAACATTTAAGTACTCTGCTCAACATCAACGAGCCAATGGTAGATCTTGAAACGGCCCACAAATGTCACTGTGAAGCCACTGTCAGAAACTCGCTAGGAATGCAGGATAGACTCTGTCAAGGCAGTAACATTTTAGTTGAAGGGAGTCATTGAGGCATTACAAGAGACAGGTCAAGCAGTACATACAAATGATGCGGCAACATATCAACAAGCAAGGGGACTGTGCTCAGAACTTATGTCATACCAGTTCATTGTATGTTTAGTGGTTTGGTATGATGTGCTGACAGAGGTAAATCGTGAAAGCAAAGTTCTGCAGAGTCCATCTGTTGATACTTTGACATGTGTCAAAGTGCTGGCATCAACTATGGACCTACTGAAGAATTAGACAGACAGGATTTCATGCCATGGGCGAAGCCTCCAAGACAGTGGAAGAACTGGATGTTGGCCCCACATTTCAAGAAAAGAGGCAGAGGAAAGTAAAGCGGTTCTTGGACTATGAAGGAGAAGATGAGACTGTACATGATCCAGCAGTAAAACTGTGTAGAGTTCTTCAATGTGCTGCTGGACACAACAGTCTAATCATTTACTGACCAGTTTGAGCAGCTTTCAGTTTAATAAGGCCTTTGGATTTTTATCAAATATTAAAGGCTTGAGTGATGCTGCAGAAGACACATTGCTCTAATACTGCAAGACTCTGAAAGAACAACTGACTGACAGGATAAGTGGCCACTGGGACACTGATGACTCTGACCTTGGACACCAACTTAAAAGCCTTTCTCGAATGACTGATAATGAATCCTCAAAACTGACTGTTAAATTTCCTCATTCACAACCACTTGCAAGACATCTATACAAATACTTATGTTTCACTGCACATTTATTTGACTGCACCTGTTACAGTGGTTATTGCATTGCGCAGCTTTTCTAAGCTGAAACTCAAAGACATACCTGCATTCATGAGTGAGTCAGGAGAGACTTTCAGGCTTAGCTGTGCTCTCAAATGAGCATGAAGTGGGACAAAGTGTTATCACATGGCAGCCTCACTGAAGACTTTGTCTGGAAGAAAATTTGTAAGATCCCAGTAAAACTCTAGGTATGTGCTCATATTTCCTTTCCAGTAATCTTTTATAATGCTGTCAGGCAATAAATTTCAGGAAGCACCTTACTGTGGCTTGTATGCTGTGTATTCACTTTTTTTTTTGCTTACTCCAACAGGTAGGACCCTGAGGAAGGAACTAGCAGGATGTTAGGCAAAGGCAGCTAAGAGTGGCAGGACTCGTTAGGAGGCTAGGATAGTTGGGAGCGGCAGGACTCATAGGGGGGCTAGGACAGAAGCGCAGAAGAACAGACAAGTGACAGCAGTCAGAAGCTGAAGAGGTAAATGGTAAATGCACATGGAAGAAGAATGACACTCTGGACTTCACATTTTTCTCTCTGGGTTTGAGTCTGCCTGTGTCAGACTCACTAATCCCCATTAGTCTCTCCTGTGCATGGGTTTGAGACTTGTCTGCCTCAGGCTCAGTAATCCCCATGGCTCTTCTGTGTTTTTGGGTTTGAGTCCATCTGCCTCAGGCTCCGTAATCCCCATTGTGCTCTCTGTTTTGGTCCGAGTCATCTGCATCGATCTCAGTAATCCCCATGGCTTTCTTTTGGGTTTGTTTGGGTTTGAGTCTACCTCAGGCTCTGTAATCCCCATGGCTTTCCCTTGTATGTTGTTGCCTGCAGTCTTTTGTGTGTCCCATAGCTGTTGTGTACATCTCCAATGTGACTGTTCTGCATGTCAGTAATTGCCTTGAGTGCTGTTAGTTTATCTAATGCTGCTTGTTTCAGTCTTGCTGTATTGCTTTCATTGTCTTGTGTTTGGGAGTGGTGTCTCAGTTCTGTTTTGTGGTAGTGCTGACTTAATCTTGAGTGGGTTTATGTTCAGTCTTGCAGTAGATTTGTCCTGGTCTTGTCTCTGTACTGTGAGGGTGGGTGCCTCTGTCCTGTGTCTGTGTGGGTGTTAATGTTCAGTCTTGCTGTAGTGCAGTATATCATGTGTGGGTGTATGTCCTGTGTGCAAGAGTCTCTGTTTTATAGTGTACTTCTGTCCTATGTGAGGGAGTCTGTGTGGGTGTCTGTGTACCTCTGCAGGACTGGCTACCTTGATGCAGTACAGAGGCTTGACGTAATGCAACACTGCTAATAAATGCCAGTCAGTGTGGGTGTCTTTGTGGGAAGTCAGTGTGGGACTGCCTACCTTAATGCGGTACAGAGGCTTGTCATAATACAACATTGCTACTAAATGCCAGTCTCATGGCACAAAACCTGGACAAAGCCATAGATAACAGGGTTACAGCCCCAAAGATCTGGGCAAATTTTAAATATTGCTCTTATAAACTGAAAAAGTTTCTAGAATAAAAGGTGTTACCATGCATGTTCTGAAGGATATGAAGTTAAACTGAAATGTCTGTAATTTAATGAATTCAGTCATCAATGATTTGCCACAAAAAATCCAGAAGACTACAAATTGTGAAGAACAGACTGAACAGGAGTCACATCTGGACATTCTGTGAAAATCTGGGCAGTTGAGTACGCATTCAGTATCTGCACTTGCGAGTGGCTACCTTGCTATGGTACAGGGGTTTCATAATGTAAAATTGGTACTAAGTGTCACTGTGTGCACCTGTGAGTCACTATCTTGCTGTGGTATAGGGATTTGTCATAATTAACATTGGTACTAAATGCCAGTTCATGCACCTGTGAGTCGCTACGTTGCTGTGGTACATGGGTTTGTCATAATGTAACACTGGCACTAAATGCCAGTCAGTGTGTGTGCACCTGTGAATAGCTACCTTGCTGTGGTACAAGGGTTTGTCATAATGTAACATTGGTACTAAATGCCAGTGTGTACCTTGGCACATCAATTCTTAATGATCTGAATGTAGTGACAGGATAGTGGTTAAATGGTGCTGGATGAGCTTGACAGGGAAGGGGGTGCAATGGCAATGTGGTCACACTTGATATTCTCCAGATTAGGGCCTCCAACTTGAACCTTGCTGGCGGCCCCCAAAATGCAAGCACTGGCCCTGAACGTATGCATACTTTAGGTCTAGGGTAGCCTGAAGGGTTTCAGGGAAAAGCTGCCAGAATAGTACCCGGAGAGAGCGAGAGAATGACTTGAATTTGGAGAATTTTAGACTTTTAGGAATTTTGTTTAGCATGAGAGATTTAATATAGGTCTTCAAGCAAGTCCCACCCAGCTTTCTTTTGGATCAAGAACAGTCTGAAACAGAATCTCTGCCTTTTCTGCAGGGGAAACTGTCTCCAACTCCTCCCCTGTGAATAGGCTGGGCCAGCACAGATTTGCTAGCTCGTCCTCACTCAGAGAAGTGGAAGACAAGGCTTCAGAAATTCAATCTTTTTAGCCTGATGAAATACTTTCCCTCACTCACTTGTCCTCATATTGAGTCCAACTGCCTTTGAAGTGGGAAACCTCTCTTTCAAAAGGTGAGCTGCAAGTGAGGAAGACAGAGACGGTCAATACTATCTGCCTGTATCCAGACAAGGAGGGGATTTTTCTCATCTTTGTCTACATTAACTACCTTTGCCTCTGCTGTCATTCAGGTCTGCGTTTTCTCAAAGGTCCTTTTCATTTCAAATGAACTGCTTTAGACCATTTCCTAGAAAATATTCACTGTTTAGCAGGGTGCTACCTACTAAATGTGAGGATAGGTGTAAACAGTCTAAAAGACTCATTATCTTGTCGTCCTCTTCGAGCATAATAACTTCCTGTAAAGCAACAGATTCTTGTCCAATTAAATAACTGCCCCATGGCATCCTCTAGTAAAGCCTGAATTCCAATGTCATGCATGTTTTCTAATTACCGTGTCTGTAACACTGCCCCACACACCACAGACTATCGATTTTTTTACCCATTTTGGAAGTAGCTTGGATAAATCTTATCTTCTTTTTCATGACTTCAATCTGAAGCTTGATTCATGTCTTAAACTATTTATTCTCTTGACTTTCATGATGCAAAGCTTCCCTTTACCCATTCTAAATTCAAAGCAGCTGAAGAATATGCACCCCCCCCAGAAACCTATTAAGAGCCCTGATCTCTTCATAATTAGGGGATGTACAGAGTCTGTGCATCTACAGCGGAGATTATGAATAAGCACTTACAAGTTTCTTCCACTTTATAGAATATATCAGACTGCTTGGGAGCCAGGGGATGAGAAACACTCTCTAATGAGGTTGTTTCAAAGTTATTTTCAGACAGCTAGGATATAGGAAGTACTGCTGTAGGGCTTGTTTCTCAAGCCCCAAGTTATCAAAGAACTTTTTGAGAGAGAGTCTGAAATCACAAAGTGCCTCCTCATTAACCTGAGCATCTCTGAAACCTCCCTGACACCACTACCATCGGAGGTGCTCCCTCATTACAATAAGCATCTTCTCAAATGTGATCTCGTCTGGAAGGAAGTCTGACAAGACAGCCAATAAAAATAACACTACCACAATCTTTAAACTGTCGTTCATACTAGAATGATATACAAAGTCCAACCACACATCACGTCACCAAGTAACTCCTTCTCAACTAACAATACTCAAAGGAGTCATTTACTGTCAACTTCACTTGCACAAAAAAATCAAGTCATATCTCATTTTTCTCTCTTTCTGACAAGGGCTTACCTAGGTTCCCGTAAACTGACTGCTTATAAAACGTCTCAAATACATCAGCATTTCACTAGATTCAACACTGAAAATTCATTCCACACATTTACAAAACAATAATCAGTAACCAAAGCAGCCAAAAACTGAAAGCCTGTTACAAAAACTATACGGCTACTCCCAACAGAAGCTTGTCCTGGAATAAAATTTCATACGTAGACTAACATCTCCAGGTGCATTGGTTTTCCAAAGAACATTAAAATGCTCTACCCATCCCATTACTAACCACATTTGTTACCTTATTCTGGCAAACTAAGCAGGGTGTCACTGCATCTCATTGGCTAATGGAACCTAACTACAGAAAGCAATTGGAATAAAAAGTAATTGGTATATCAGCAAAACAGATCAGATTTATCTTCCCTAGCAATAGTACTTTTCCATATGCACAAATACCATTCTCTTACCCACTTCCCCTCTAACAAATTTTCTCTTACAGGATTTCATTATCTACTATGATCAAAAACAACCACCACCACACTGCTGTAAAAAGGCAAAGTGACCATTTCAACAAATTTTTCATAATCTCACACCAGCTACTTGGGGTCAATATCACAACGATCTTAACCATAACTCGATGGAACAATTAGCAAGAAGACAAGCAGCAAGATATTCAAAACATACAGGTTAAAACACAAATGGTCTTCGATAAGTACAGAAAAGATGATGTAACAGCTGACTACAGGAGACATAAAAGGAAATGGACAACTTGTCTTTAGCAAATAATTTCACTTGGATTAGCAAGAAGCTATATGACTGAGCTCATAAATGGGCTGTGGAGCTCTCAGTGAAGTCAGAATGAATCAGGCATGACTTAACTGCAAGGCCTGCACCTAGTGTCCTAATAGAAGGATCAGCCACTCTATGTATACAAGGGATGGCACAATTCAAGGCTGCAGCTTGGTTTGAATGCTGAAATCTGACAAGTCCTCCAGAGTTTCAGAAAGTTCATCTAACATGCATGAATGGAATCTGTGAATATACATAAAGTAGTTTAATGCCCTCAGGGAGAAACAGAACAAACACTAGCTGTCCTAACCTGTCCAAGTGACTCGACTATGTTCGGAGGATACATATCTTTGAAAGAGGATGTGAAGCCTTCTTACATGCAATGGCTATCATGGTCAAGTCAACCAATGGATTCCGTGAGAAGCTGGAAGAATCCTGGGAACTGATGAATTCTGAATGGATATTTAGGTATAGGAACCCCCATATCTACAATTTATCTAGAACTAATCTGATCATTTTGGTGGCTGGCAGTACCACCCAAAGACAGACCTTGGAGATTTGAAGGCCTCCTCCAGGATAAGCTCAGATTCAGAAAACAGCCACTCAGCTTTAATCTTGATGAATCCCAAGACTTCCCCAAACTTGGGGTAATCAGATGGGAGTCTGCAATCTGGTTATCATGCAAGTCTGAAGTTAAATACTGCACTGGAGACTCTACATGCTGCTTCTTGTACTTGGCCTCATCTCCTTATCCTTGGATGGGAAGACTCTGAGGAAGGCAATATGCTAGACACAAGACCGCATCCTGCCTGGACACTCTGGTTCCTTTGTCCTGGGCTGGAAACAGAAGCAAAGCACAAGTAAAAGATAACACACAGATACCAGTCACAACCCTATGGCTGAGACAGAAGACTGCCAAACTCAAGGAGCCATGACTACTTGAAGCTAACAGACAATTCTGAGATTGGCCACATCAGCTCTAAATTAAATAAATTAAAAACTCGTGGAAGGCAGAAGTGGCCAGACCCCTAAAGTCAAGATGGACACCAATGCCACAGTCAAGGATGGAGCTGCTGACTTCAAGTGCTGTAAGGCAGAGATCAGTGACAAACCACTCATCCCCAACACAGCACAGGCCAAGGCTGTGAATGAATGAAACGCTGATTCAGAGATGGGACTGACCCCAAGTAGGTTGAGGTTAAAATCCTCAAAATCAACAGCCCTGTCCACATCAGGACAATCAAGGTCAAACATGTTAACCACAAAGGGGCCATCAATGTTACTGATGCCAATGGGTTGATCAATCACTGGGGGTACTGGAGCACAAATAGCACCGGAAAGAAAGGGTCAGGGGCTAGGTTCTCGAAATTTGACAAGAAGGATCTGTAGAACTCCTGATGCCAGTGGGGGAAGGCACCAGAGAAAATTTGGTACATCTTGAAAAATGCCTTTCACATTCTGGTCTTGTCCAGTTGGACTGGCCATAACTGATGGGATCTTCTGGATGTGGAGGAGAATGTCTTGGGGATATGTAGCTCTAGTTCTGAAAATATAGAGGTAGCACTCTCAGGACATAGGGATGCAGTGTTTGGACACCCTTCTGAATGCAACCATAAAAGTTACATATGCTTGACAAATTTTGGAGCACAACAGATTAAAACAACATTCTCAAAAGTCTTAGTAACAGAATCCACCATCTTAGGCTGCTGGAAACAGAAGAGGCATCCTTGACATCAGAGATTTTTATCCTTGAGAAGCAATTTTTGCGTTGAAAGGAGAATCCATGGACTCTGAGACCAGTACAGCACTAAGATTTTTTAGCTCTTCCCTATTTGGTGTTCATTAGCTGTGGTAAAACTAAAGACGTTTCAAATAGAACCGTCCTCCAAAAATGTGCCTCTCCAAAACATTGAGAGACAGAGGAATCTTCGCCCTGCATGAGAACTTTCTAAAGGACTACACCTCTGTCTTTATCCATATTTAAACTAGCAAATGTCAACAAAAGCAAACAGCAACTAACTATGGCAAAAAGTACACAAAAGCATCATCACACTTCTTGGAATATGCAAGACAACTGTAGCAGCACAGTAAGAAAAAGCAGAAAGCAACAGCCTTAAAATTTTACAACAAAGTATACAAAAAGTACAGTTTTGTACCTACCATAAATGTAGATGTCCGAACAGGATAGCATCTGCAGTCATAACAAATGGGTTGTCCTGTCGTCAGGCAGCCCTTCGGTCGGCCGGATTCCAAAGTCTGGGTCCGGCTTCGGCTGATGTCGCACTTCACCCGACGTCATCTCTGCTGGTATTCGGGTATAAAGGCATCAGCCGACACCATTTTCCTCAGTGTTTCTTGCCCCAGATGCCAGTTGCCCTCTAGGAAAGTTAATTTTGGAAGAAAAGCCAATGTTTCCAAAACAGTAGAAGGCAAACACAAAAATTAAGCATGTATGTACATATATACAAACAAATACACCATAAGAGACTCCCCTCCCCATCTAGCTATTGGGAGGGTAAATACCCTAGGAGTACCACAGAGGGGAAGGAGGGTGGGTAATCCTGACTGCAGATGCTATCCTGTTCGGACATCTACATTTATGGTAGGTACAAAACTGTACTATGTCCTTCAAGGATGCATCTGCAGTCATAACAAATGGGTAGAATACCATAGCCAAAGTAGGGGAGGAGGAACAGAATCATGGTGTAGTTAGGATCCCTTGCAGTACAGCAGTGGCAAACCCTGCTCGGGATCTAGAGTATAGAGGTAGATTAGAATGCTTGGCAAATGTATGCACGGAGGTCCAAGTAGCCGCCTCAATAATGTCCTTGGTTGCCACTCCTCGTAAGAAAGCTGTGGTAGTGGCTGTAGCCCTTGTTGAATGAGGTCTTATGTCCTGTGGAACTGGTTTTCCATGGTAGGAGTAACAGAATCTTATGCAATTTCCTATCCATTTGGAGATTGTCTGCTTGGAAATTGCTTTTCCTTCCCTTCCTGTTGCATAGGCCACTAAAAGCTGGTCAGTTTTTCTGTTACTTTTGGTTCTGTCCAGGTAGTAGCGTAACTGTCTATGTACATCCAAGGTATGTAGCAGCCTTTCCCCCCTGTTCTGTGGGTTGGGAAAGAAGGTAGGTAGGTGGATTGCCTGATTTAAAGACACTCTGGATACCACCTTAGGCATAAATGTAGGATTAGTTCTCATGGACACTCTATCTTGATGGAAGATTAGGAAGGGTTGTACTGACATTAAGGCCTGTAGTTATGAAACCCTCCTTGCTGAAGTAATTGCCAGTAGGAAAGCAGTTTTCCATGATAGGTGTTGAAGATCTGCTGTTCCTGCTGGTTCAAATGGTGGGAGTGTCAATTTTTCTAGCACAAAATTCAAGTCCCATGCTGGTAATGGTGGTTTCCTAGGAGGTTTTACATTCTTGATCCCTCTGAGGAATTGCCTGAGTAGAGGATGTGAGAAGACAGGTGGATCGAAGCTGTATTCTGCAGAAATAGCTGATGCATGTATCTTGATGGAGGAATAGGACAGGCCTGTATGTAGAAGCTCTGCCAAGTACTCCAGGATGTTAGCAATGTCTATGTTTGACACATCTTTTCCTCTTTCAGCACTCCAAGTGACAAACCTTTTCCATTTTCCTGCATAGTTCCTTCTTGTTGAAGGTCTGCGGGCTTCAAGGATAATGTCTTTAACCCTTTGAGATAAGTCTGGGTTAGTTGTTGTTAAGTGATGTTCCAGGCAGTCAGTTGTAAGGTTTTTAGGTTTGGGTGCATGATGTTGTAGTTGTTCTGAGTTAACATCAAAGGCATCAGGGGTATTGACCACATTCTCCCCTGTAACATGCTCCTCAGCAAAGGATACCAGTGTTGTCTTGGCCAATTCGGAGCTATCAGAATTATCCTTGGGCGTTCCTCTTTGATTTTCAGTAGTACCTTGTGCATCAAAGGAAGAGGTGGAAATGCATATGCTGTCAGGCCTTTCCAACTGAAGGATAGAGAGTCCACCTTCCATGCAAGTGGGTGGCACGTCCTTGTGCAGAATTTCTTGAGCTGGTGGTTGAGTGGGGATGCGAATAGGTCTATTTGTGGCATTCCCCATTTCTTTGTGATGGCCTTGAAGATGTCCGGGTGCAGCATCCATTCGTGAGCATCCGAGGTGGTTCTGCTCAACATGTCTGCTAGGGTGTTTTCTATTCCTGGCACAAATATTGCCTGTAACTGGATGTTGTAGCTCAGAGCCATATTCCAAAGGTCCAGAGTCATTCTGCATAGGGGGTATGAATGAGTGCCTCCCTGCTTGTTGATGTACCACATGACTGTGGTGTTGTCTGTCCTTATCATTAAATGGCCTTCTTTGAGGAATGGCCTGAATTTCTGGATTGCTAGTTTTACTGCCAGCATTTCTTTTTGGTTTATGTGCAGGTGCAGCTGGTCTGGAGTCCACAATCCTTGTATGCACTTGTCCAACATGTGCGCCCAGCCTAGGTCTGAGGCGTCCGTTGTGATGGTTTGGTTTGCTTGACAGTTGTGGAAGGGCAAGCCTGGGTTTGACTGGCATGCTTGGGCCCACCATAGGAACTCTCGTTTCAGGCATGGGATTAGTGGGATTTCGGTTTCTAAGCTGTGCCTGTGTTGAGACCATAAATTCTTTAGGTACCACTGTAGCTTTCTCATATGCAGTCTGGCATGGGGGACCAGGATTATGCATGATGCCATGAAGCCCAAGGCCTGCAGTACTTTTCTTGCTGTTAGTTTGTTCTGCTTTGTTAATGCCAAGAAGTAAAGAGGAAGTTGTTCTTGTTTTTCTGCAGTCAGGAATGCCATTTGTTTTACTGTGTCCAATTCTGCACCCAAGAATGTTCTTGTCTGGGATGGGATCAGTCTTGACTTTTTTAAATTGACTGTGTATCCCAGGGCTTGTAGTAAGCAAATGACTCTTTGTAAATCTTTTGTCAGCTTGTCTTTGTTGTCCGCTTGTAACAGGCAGTCGTCCAGGTATGGATAAATTTGGATTCCCTGTAGCCTGCAATGAGCGATTACTGATGCCAGGCATTTTGTGAATACTATGGGTGCAGTAGATAAGCCAAAGGGCAATGCTGAGAATTGATAATGCTCTGATCCTGCAAGAAATCTGAGGTATCTTCTGCAATTTGGTCGTATGGGGACGTGCAGGTATGCCTCCTTGAGATCTAGAGTTACCAGCCAACACTCCTTGCCCAGCATGGGAAGAAGTTGCTGTAGGGTCAGCATTTTGAATTTTGGGACGATGATGTATGTGTTTAAGACGGACAGGTCGAGAATAGGTCTCCAACTTTTCTCTTTTCTTGGAACTAGAAAGAGTCTGGAGTAGAATCCTTTGCCCTGTTGTGTTCTTGGTACTCTTTCCACAGCTCTCATCTTTGTTAGTTGAGCTACCTGCTTTAGAGCTTCTGTTTTTTGAATTGGAGGTAGGTTTGGCATTCCTCTTTTTACTGGTAAGGTGTGGAAGTGGAACCTGTAGCCTTGGTCTATGGTTTGTAAAATCCACTTGTCTTTTGTGATATAGTGCCAATTTTTCGAAAATAAGGCTAACGTTCCGCCTAAAGGGGCTGCTATTTGCTCCCTGGTAGGCGGTGTCAGAGCCAAGTCACTGTGATTGTCCTGTTGCAGTGGCAGTGGGTGTGTCCGTGCCTCGCTGGTTATTGCCTTGCCACTGGCGTCCTCTATAGGCACCTCCTCTGGGTTGATTTCTGCCTCTAGAGCGTCTATTCCTGCCTCTGAGATTTTGAGGAATCTGGAAAGGACCAATTTTTGGCAGGCCAGTTCCTGCTAAACCTTGGGGGCTGAACCTGTAAGAAATCCTTAACTGTTTGTACAGATTTTGCCTTCTCTTCCATTTTCTTCATTACTTGCTGAGCAGAGGTACCAAATAGACTGTCCTTATCCATAGGAGCATCTAACAGTTTTGCTTTAACATGATCCGGCAGGACCTGCTCCTTCAACCATGCATGCCTTCTTATCACTGTGCCAGTCATGGCTGATCTAAATGAAGCCTCCAGTGCATCATAGCCACATTTTAAAGAATGGTTACTAACCTGCTGTATGTTATTCACCATTTCTAAAACATATTTCTTATCTAAGGATTCATCAGAGGACAGCCTCTTAGTTAACTGATCAAGCATAAACTCTTGGTATTGGATCATGTGAAACTGACAGTTTAAAGCTCTAGCTGAGAGAGTAGCAGAGGTGTAAACTTTTTTGCCCCATCTCTCTAAGGACCTGGATTCCCTTTCAGAAGGGAGAGGGTTTTTTACTGAGGTAGAAGCTACTGCCTTAGGCCCCTGGGAAATAGTCTCAGGATCTGCGAGTGGGGCCTTGAAAAGGTGGTGATGAGTGTGTAGCACCCTGTAAAATCTGTCTGGTTTGGCAGGGGCTGGGGGTAAAGAATCAGGTGCAGAGCAAACATCATTAAATGCATCATCCACAACAGGAAAAACTGGAGGTATAGCTAAGGGTCTATGTTGTGGTAAGTGCAGAAAGGTCCTAAGCCTTTTTCTAGAATCTGAGAAATCTTGTCCCTGCCATTGGAATTGTTCTCTCATGGCATGTAAGGTTTCCCCAAAGGAAAATTCCTCTGGTGGAGAGGCAGATGGAATGGATTCATCAGCATCGGAATCTTCATAAGTAGAAAAAGGAGCCTCTGGCTGATCTGTAGTATCAGAGTCATCCGAAGAATCATCAGAGGACTCTGGCTGGGGGGGCTCTGCTCTAGGTCTCTTTTCTGGGGGCTGAGAGGCCCTGTCTGGGTGAGATTGGGATCCCCTAATTAAGGAGATTAAATCCTCTGCCAGAGTAAGCATTTGAGAAGTAGAAGTGTGCCTATGTGAGGGGGTCTTAACAGGCACTGATTTAACAGTTTTGGCTGCTTTGGCCCTGGCAAAGGCCTTTATAGACATGGCTGCAGGAGGCCTAGCAGCACCACGTGCTGGGGTAGAGACATCCAAAGGGATGGTGTCAGATAAGTCACTAGAAACCACAGTCGTAGGCAAAACTTCAGAGGCCGATTCAACTAAGGTAGCAGGAGCCTCAGTAGTAGTCATGGATTCGGCTGAGGATTGACCGGTTTTCTCGGTTTCGGCCGAAACCGAGACACTCGCGGCTTGCTTAACCGTGGTTTCGGCCGAAACCGCGGACCGCGAGTGTCGGTCTTTTTCTTTGCGTTTTTTAACTATTTGGGTAGTCGGAGGATCCGACGGCATAATGTACGCAAAATCTGAGCCGAAAAACTGTTCAGCAAACTCCGACCGACGCCTAAGCGTTCGTCGGTTGAAGGAAGCACAGGCTAAACAGGCAGCTACGTCGTGGTCTGGGCCTAAACAAGGTAGGCAGTAAGAGTGGAAATCTTTATGAGGTATTTGTTTCCCACAAGTTAAACAGTTATTTACTTTTTCTGACATCGGCTGAGGCAAGAGAGAGTCCCCAACGGGGTACTTAGCTTTTTAGAAGTCTTCGAAGTAGTATTCGGTAGTAGGAATCTCTGGATCTGACCGACAGGCACTTGCGAACAGCTTCTGCTTCGGGCACCACGCGGCAAGAAAGACTGAGGAAAATGGTGTCGGCTGATGCCTTTATACCCGAATACCAGCAGAGATGATGTCGGGTGAAGTGCGACATCAGCTGAAGCCGGACCCAGACTTTGGAATCCGGCCGACCGAAGGGCTGCCTGACGACAGGACAACCCATTTGTTATGACTGCAGATGCATCCTTGAAGGACATCGATGCAAAGCATGGCTGAGTAAGGGAGTCTGCCAACAAACTCTTGACAAGAATTAAGCACAACAAATCCTAAAAGAAATAAGATAAGGAAAGATCTGACTTTGCTGAAAGCAAAACTTTAAATAGGAACAATTCTACTGTAAAGAAAAACTCTCAAACTGACCAGGCTGGTACTATTGTGATGAACAACCAACTCCCAACACGTGGTTGAAAAATCTCTTGAATAGCCTTTTGTGCTGAGGATTATGAGTACAGGGAGAGGCTGAGAAACCCTGGGAAAGTTTTATGGACTGTGTGAAGCACCTGCTGGTTTTAGCCCTAGAAGTGACAAAGATGAAACACCCAATATCAGATAACAGCTAATATGGAACAAACAGAACCTGTTTGCTGACAACACACACAAGTTCAGTACTGAATGATGGGGGACAATCTAAGGAAGGATTTGGAAAGGCTAACAAAGTGGAGACAAAGCTGGAAGTTGAAATTCAATGCATATAAAGAGTTATACTGCACCAGAACAACTTGTTATAAAGTGTCAAACTAGTACGGCTGTAGAACTGATGGCAAAACAGCAGCAACAGACTGACTGGACCATCACAAGCACAGTGAAATGGCAGTGGCAACAATAAAACAGAATGCTGGGATGTACTGTCATAATGGGAGGAAGATACTCTAGATGCATCAATGCTGACGCTCTACAGAACCTCGTCACAGCATGCCATATGTACTGCATACAGTTCTGGGGGCCAATTAAGAACAGAGAGCTCTGCAAAAAACTACTAAAAAGGTGCACTAATGACTGAAGAAATTATACTGATACAGAATGGTGAGGCTAGTCCTCTTCTTACTAAAGTTTAGAAGAAATTGGAGGACATGGTATGAGTCGTGGAGATGAGATAAGGTTACACTGAATAGGAAGAATAGATGGAGGAGAAGGGTTCTCACACAACATGCTTTAAGGGCCAATTTATTGTCTGGATCAATTAAAGTTATTTTTCAGGTAGAGGTCTGTGGACTCATGGAATGTAGTACTAGAATGAAGGGTAGACAGGGCTCCACAGAAACATTTAACAGGTGCACTGGACAGGTGGAGAAATGATGATGAATGAGGTGACAAGGGGAAAGTACAGTTGTGTACATTTACCATAAATGTAGATGTTAGAGTGTATTCACTGTTGCAGTCATTGCACTAGGGTTATCCTGCTGGCAGGCTACCTGCAGTCGGCCTGAATTCCAAGGTCTAGGTCCGATGTCGGTTGCTGTCGCCTCTTCCCTGACATCAGTGTGCCAGGGGTATTTTTTCTTGACCCAGATGTCAGGTGCCCCCAAAAGGGCAGGCTAAAAATATGCCAATAAAACATGCATGCACCAAAATATATTATACCTTCCTCTACAAGCAAATACACCACATAGGTTGCATAGATTAGGGAAGTGCAGATAAGTTCCAGCAAAGAAATGGGGGATGGTGGGTGGGTAACCTGGACTGCAACAGTGAATACACTCGAACATCTACATTTATGGTAAGTGTACACAACTGTACTATGTTCTTCGTGTTGCACTGTTGCAGTCATTACATTTTGGTTGAATCCCAAAGCTATGGTTGGGAGGCTGGAGCTAAATAGCATTAGGAGCGGCTATGAGGCCCTGCAGAACTGCAGTGGCAAAGCCTGCCCTGGATCTAGAATAGAGTGGTAAATGATCGTGCTTTGTAAAGGTGTGCACTGAACTCCAGGTAGCAGCCTCTAAAATGTCTTTGGTTGGTACTCCCCTGAGGAAGGCTGCTAAACTGGCTGTTCTGGTTGAATGTGACCTAATGCCCTTAGGCACTGGCTTGCCATGTTATGAATACCAGAAACAAATACAGTGGCCTATCCAATTTGAAACAGTCTGCTTTGAGATAGCCTTTCCTTGTGATCCTGCAGCATATGCCACTAGTAGTTGCTCTTTCTGAAAGCTTTGGTTCTGTTCAAGTAGAAGCGTAGTTGTCTGTGTATGTCCAAATAATGCAGAATTCTCCCCCCTTATTCTGTGGGTTTGGATAAAAAGTAGGTAGATGGATAGTTTGTCCTCCGAGAAACCCTTTCTGGATAAAAAATGATAAAAGGTTCCGCAGCCATGAGAGCCTGTAACTCTGAGACTCGTCTTGCAGAGGTTATTGCTAGGAGCAGAGCTGTTTTCCAAGATAAAAACTTTATATCAGCTGTAGCGGCTGGCTCAAAAGGAGGCAGGGTGAGTTTCTCCAAGACATAATTGAGGTCCCATGCAAGTATTGGTGATCTCCTTGGAGGCCTTAAGATTTTGGCTCCTCTAAGGAACTGCCTTAAAGGATGAGAAAAGATTGGTGGCTCTGTACTGTAATGAGCCAAAATGGCAGAGGCATGAATTTTAATTGACGAGAAGGATAGGCCTTTATCCAGCATCTCAGTTAAGTATTGCAAAATCTGAGGAATATTTGGTACAGCTGTGACAACTCCTTGTGCCTGGTTCCAAGCACAGAATCTCTTCCACTTTCCAGCATAAGATTTTCTGGTACTAGGCCTTCTGGCCTCCAAAATGACATCCATCACAGCTTTAGTGAGAGGCGCATTTTGTATGACTAAATTATCCACCATGCTGCCAGATTGAAGGTCTTTAGTTGGCTGTGCAGGATCTGATTGTTTTGTTGGGACAGTAGATGAGGTATTTGAGGCAAGGTCCAAGCCAGGCATTGAGACAAGTTCCTTAGGATTGGATACCAGTACTGACGGGGCCAGTCTGGGGCAATCAGTATCATCTTTGGCTTCTCTTGTCTGACCTTTAGGATTACCTTGGGGAGGAGAGGCAGTGGAGGAAAGGCATATACTGCTAAGCTTTTCCAGCTGAAAGATAGGGCATCCACTTTCCATGCTTGTCTGTGATAAGTCCTTGTGCAGAATCTTTTTAGTTGGTTGTTGTGAGGACAGGCAAATAGATATATATCCGGGCATCCCCATTTCCTTGTTATCATGCTGAAGACTTGTGGATCCAATTTCCACTTGTGGGGATCCGTAAGGTTTCTGCTTAGTTTGTCTGCCAAAGTATTTATCTTTCCTGGCAGGAATTGTGCCTGCAAGATGCACTTGGTAAATCAATGCTGTGTCCCACAAAGTCATGGCTAGTCTGCAAAGGGGGTAAGAATGAGTGCCTCCCTGCTTGTTTATATACCACATGACCGTGGTTTTTGTCTGTCTTTATCAGTAGTTTCCCCGGATGAAGTAGGTCCTTGAAGGCTGTCATTGCATTCTGAACAGCTAGCATCTCTTTTTGATTGATATGTAGATGCATTTGGTTTGCGGACCATGTGCCTTGAATACATCTTCCTGCCATGTGGGCCCCCCAGGCATAATCTGATGCATCCGTTGTTAATGTCTGCCTGGCTGGGGGTAAAGTGAATGGCTGTCCCTTGTTCTGGTGACAAGCCTTCGCCCACCATCAAAACTCCTGTTGCAGGCAGAGAATGAGGGTAATTACTGTTTCCAGGCTATGGCAATGTTGAGTCCAAACACTTTTTAGGTACCATTGAAGTTTCCTCATATGCAGTTTTGCATATGGAATTAGTAAAATGCAGGATGCCATGAAGCCCAAAGCCTGCAGAATTTTTCTTGCAGATAACTGGGCCTTTGTTGCCAACAGGTTGAAATAGGTAGTCAGTTGCTTTTGTTTGTCTGGCGTGAGATAAGCCATCTGGGCAGTTGTATTTAAGCTTGCACCCAGGAATATTATCTCTTGAGAGGGCACTAGTTTTGATTTATTTTCATTGACTGTGTACCCTAGGCATGTTAGAAATCTCTTTATAAACGTCAGATGCTATAGTAGAATGTCCTTGTTCTCTACTTGAATGAGGCAGTCGTCCAAGTAAGGATATATTTGTATTCCTCTTTGTCTGCAGAATGCAATTACTGGTGCCAGGCACTTTGTGAAGACCCTGGGCACAGTAGATAAGCCAAAGGGCAGTGCAGAGAATTGGTAATGCATTGAGCCAGCTTTGAATCTGAGGTATTTTCTGCATGTTTGTCGGATTGGGACATGCAGATATGCCTCTTTTAGGTCTAAAGTCACAAGCCAAGCCTTCTTGCCCAGCATAGGCCGAAGTTGCTGTAGAGTCAACATTTTGAATTTTGGTATATCCAGATATGTGGTCAGAATAACTAGGTCCAGTATTGGTCTCCAGGCCTTGTCCTTTCTTGGTACCAAGAACAGTCTTGAATAAAATCCTCTTCCCTGCTCTTGCTCTGGTACTTTTTGAACGGCTCTCATGTTCATGAGGGATGAGACTTGTTTTTGTGCCTCTGCCCATTGATGTTTTGGCAGGTCTGGCCAACTGTTTGTCCTTGGCAGGGTATGGAAGTGAAATTTGTAGCCTTGCGACACTACGTCTAGGACTCATTTGTCCTGTGTTATAATGTGCCAGTTTTGAGAAAAAAGTGCTAGTTTTCCCCCTAAAGGTGCTGCCAGAAGATAAGTGCTTGGTGCAGGCAGGGGGAAGTCATTAGGACAGTTTCTTGTATGGTTGTGATGTGTCTTCTCCACTTTTGGAGGTAGAAGCACCCCATTGTTTAGACCTGTACGAACCTTGGGGCTGGGATCTGCTTTTTGGGCGTCTGTATCTGCCTTTTTGTGGTCTGACACTGGAAAGGACCAATTCTTTGTAGGCCAGTACCTGCTAAATCTTGGAGGCTGTACCTGTAAGAAATCTTTAACCATTTGCACTGATTTAGCTTTGTCCTCCATTTTCTTTAACACCTCTTCTGCTTTAACAACAAACAAGGTATCATGCTGTAAAGGAGCATCTAATAATCAGGCAGATTTTGTTCCTTTAACCAAGCATGCCTCCTGATGACAGAACCCATAACAGCGGCCTTGCAGGAGGCCTCCAAAGAATCAAAACCACATTGCAAAGTATGCTTTCCAACTTGCTCAGCCACATGCAATAAATCCTGCGTTTCTTTGTTTTCTGCACATTCAGAATTTAACATTTTATGTTTAAGCAGTGACATAATATATTGCTGATATTAGAGCCTATGAAACTGACAATTTAAAGCCCTTATAGCCAAGGTAGCAGAAGTGTAAATCTTTTTTCCCCATCTGTCCAATGCCCTAGAGTCCCTGTCAGAGGGGGTAGGGGGTTTTTTGCAGTGGAAGCCTTGACCCCTTTGGGACCCTGAGAGATAGTTTCTGGGTCAGCAGCAAGGTTTTTGAAAAGGAATTTATGAGAGTCAGGAACCCTATAGTACCTGTCCGGCTTAACAGGAGCTGGAGGTAGAGAGTCAGGGGTCAGACTGGACTCTGAGAATACATCATCTGCAATGTCTAACACAGGTGGAATAGCTAGGGGCCTGTGTTGTGGTAGTAAAAGGAAGTCTCTCAGCCTTTTTTTAGATTCTGAAAAATCTTGGCTCTCCCAGTGGAAATGCTCCCTCATGGTATGCAAAGTTTCTCCAAAAGAGTAATCCTCAGGAGGAAAGGCTGAAGGGATAGATTCTTCAGCATCAGAATCCTCATAGGGAGGAAGAGAGTATTCCTGATCAGAAGAGGAATCAGATTAAATGGAAACCTGATCTGAAGATTCATATTCTGTCTTTTGCCTAGGCCTTTTATCTGGAGGGGGATGGGAACCCCTGATCAAAGTAATTAGGTCTTCGGCCATTTTTAGCATCTGTTTTTGGGCATGGAGGCCTGTCCATGAGGCTGCTGTACTTGTTTCTTTGTCTTTAAAGATGCTTTAGTCCTTGCCTTTGAAGCGGAAGTCGTTTTAATGTACAATTGAGTAGGTCTGAAAACACCCTCAGCAGATGATCCCTGCTCAGCGGCTCCAGACCCAACTGAGGGAATAGTCTCCGAAGACCTAATACCTTGAGCTTCCAGCGGCCTAGTCGACTCCACGTGGGAGTCGGTAGCGGCCTGCGGGTCTAAAGTAGCGGGCGTCAGGGGCTGTGAAGGCGCCTCACTGAGAACCGGCGACTGGCTTAGAAGAAGCCTCGTCATCTATTTTGGACCTCGGATGCCTATCGCTTTCTTTTTCTTTGCGTTTCTTGTGAATTCCGGTAGTCGGAAGGTTATCCGATGACATCATATAATTAAAAATTCTGCCAAAATAGTGAAATGCAAAATCGTACCGACGCTTAATAGTGCGTTGGTTAAATCTAGCACAAAACCGACAACTAGCAAAGTCGTGGTCAGGGCCTAGGCAAGGAATACAGTAGGAATGAAAGTCCTTATGAGGTATTTGCTTCCCATAAGAAATACAATTATTAACTTTTTCTGACATCGGTCTTGAGCAAGAAAAAAGTTTCCCCAATGGGGTACTTGGCTTTAAATTAAGACTTTGGATCTGAAATTCTAACACAAAAATCTCAGTAGTCGGCTGACCGGCACTTGTGAACTGCTTATGCTTCGGGCACCGCACGGCAAGAAAGACTGAAGAAAATGGTGTCGGCTGCATCTTTTATACCCTTGGCACACTGACGTCAGGGAAGAGGCAACAGCAACCGACGACGGACCTAGACTTTGGAATTCAGGCCGACTGCGGGTAGCCTGCTAGCAGGATAACCCTAGTGTAATGACTGCAACAGTGAAACACGAAGAACATCAGCAAGTCTGTTAAATGCACTTAGGGCAAATTACATAAGCCAACTGCCTCCTTCTGCTACCAAGCAAATGTAATCGAACACTAACACACCCAGACATACACACTTGCATGCACATATGTTTCTTACTTGGAAATCAAATTAATGAAGGCTTCCAGTATTGCGTAAACCATACAAAATGAGGCCAATGAACACAAACTTGCATTACTTCAGTCGTGATGTACCTTTTTATGAGCCAGGTGCAATTTTAATACAGCTCAAACATGGGTAGTTATCTTGCCTTAAACAGTCCGCTTACTTTTGCATGCTGTAGCCCACCAAAGCTTGGTGATGTTAACTGCTTTCACTAAGGCTCTTAAATTTATTTTAATCATGGAACTTGATTCTGCTTATTAGATATACTTTGGTTTTGTAATTTTAATGTCACTACCAGAACACAGTCCGTCAATGAACAGCAGGAAAGACATGAAGATTCTCAAATACAAGGTCGTAATATTAATGTACTGAATCACCTTGAAAATGTTAACGCAGAAATAGATCTGATGTAGTTAACGTTCTGTCTGAATCTCTTCTAAGACGGTACTAAAAGAAAGTAAACGTACACAAAAGATGCAACAAACGTAGCAAAACACAACTCAAAGACTGCATCTGAAGATACTGAAACTGTAAAGACAAAACCAACATTTCACATACTTACTTCAGTCCAAGCTGACTGACCTGCTCTTAAAAATGCCTTCTATGGCTACCAAAATTCCTTAAAGCATTTGGTGCTTTATGATTTTAAGACGCTAATGCTGTGAAATTTAATCTCTTCCCTACCACAGGAATGTAGGCACATCCCAAACAGTAAAATACATTCTACACTTCCTGAAAGCCTACGGGCTTGCACTCCCCTGCAAATGAAGCAAGACATTTAACGCTGAAGCACAGTCATTTCAAAATGCAGAAGAGTTGTTTACAACATACTATGTACATAGGACAGATGAAGATTTATGTTTGAAAGAAACAGAATTTAAGTGCCCAATTTCACGGTTCCTGTGGTTTACTTTTAATAAAAATCGTTTTGTATAAAACAAATAAGTCTATTGAGGCTATCTGCAATTTCAAAGGCAGACTTTAACCCCTCTGGTCAATCTGTCCACTGAACAGAGCACTGTCTCAGCTCTAAAGGAAGCAAAAATACAATTTAGGGTTCACAGACTGTCCATTTTTGGGAGACTTCTTTAGGTTACATTTTTGAAGCAGCTAGAACACACATTATACAGAAGTGTCAACTGCAAGTTGGGATCAAAGATGTACCAGCTATTTCCCCTATGTGATGCAAGGGTAAATGTTATACCACTAAACCAAATGATGGTAAAATGTACTCCAGAAAGGACTTGGCACAGTGTGTAAGTAAATTCTAGAGAACGTAAGTACTCTAATTTGTTGTGCAAGTTAACATAAGTGTACCTGCTCTACACTTCACAGACTGTGCATGCAAATTAATATGAATGATATGCATGCTGGGTACAGCAGAGGAACAGACACCCACATAATTTAAGTACACAAAAATAGAGTAAAATGTTACACAGTGGTGTAAATGTAGTTAAACACAAAGCAGCAATGCCAAAAAGATGGCATAACTGCTGGTTACACAGCCCTACAAAAAATAGTGTGCAAGCTGTAAAAAGAAGCTAGATTCTAAAAATGACATTAGACATACATATGACCCAATGCAAGATGTCAAAGTCTCTGTTAAAATGGCACACAGGTCAAGGGAATCAGGAATCAAGGAAGAAAGAGTAGCAGTAATCAGATGAAAATCCCAAAATTTGCAAAAAGATCCTAAAAAGACACAGAAGCCTTGAACAAGTATATACTGACAGGGTAGAAACAGATCAGCTGCTCCAAATCTGTATCACACACGAGAGTACACACATCACTGGAGGTACATCTCACTGGGCATAAACAGTAAAATTACATCAAACGTACATGCAGAATAACATGTTAATAGAATACAGACAACAACGGGCAACATATTTACTTCAGTTATCTGAGTCAACTGTTTGATACAGCCAAAGTGATGATGAAACAGTGGACGGGGCTGGAGGGGATAGCAGCATCTCCTGATGGAGATTAAAATCCAGCCATGAAGCAGAGAGATCCGTCCTGATACAGCTGCAGCTAGCATGGCTGGGGGTTTCCCAGTTTGTCAAGATTGGTAATATGCACAGTGTACAATGCCTGTGCACCTAACCTCTAAGTCTGGTAGTTTGATTCTCAAAGCCAGAGCAATTACACTTCCTGTGAAGTAAGAAAAATCGATGGAGATTTGATGCTTACATTATCATAAGAAAACAAATATATACTAGGCTTAGTTCATAAGAACACAACAGCAGCTGCTGGATAATTGGGTCATCCATGTAAAGAGGCCTAATGTAAGAGTGTCTGTGACCTTTAGCACTTTCATCTTTATTCTCATAATCCTCTGGATTTGCTGAAACTACTAAATTCAAAAGTTCTTGGAAATGTATAAAAAACGGGAAGGGCTGAATCCTGTCTCATTCCCATAAAGATCTCAAAATACTCTTAGAACAGGTCAGTAAGATACATCCCAGCATTAGGGACTGTATACAAACCCTTACAGCCTCTAAGGGTTTCCTCCGAGAACTCTATCTCTGCTACCATCACACAAAATTATTTTTCAGTGCCTAATGTTATCAAATGACATTTATTTTCTCACCTCAAATATTATACAAAAATTACTTTTGTATGTAACAACCTTTCATAATTTAGTTAGGTCTCTGAAAAGACAGACACACCTCTTTTCTAAGAGCAGAAATCTTTATGTACACTTTGACATCACTTTTTTTTAATCATTTTCTCCCTACCCCTATCAAACATCAACTCTCCCATTACTCAACCTACCCTTTAGCTCCTTGTGGGCGAGACCTGGTAAGGAGGCAATGTCATCCAGTCAGCAGTTAAAGTTTCTGCTTTAATACTTAGCCAAATCCTCCACTGCCTTAAATAACAGCTCGAATGAAGTGTGTGTGGGATTCCCATACTTTGGCCCCAACGACTCTTGTACGTTCCCCAGATAAGTCACATTATGGCTCACACACACAAAGACACAGATGAGTGAGTAGGCACGTCTCGGCCGTCACTACTGCATGCTGCAACACTCACTTCTGCTGGATGTCAGTCATGGTGGCTCAATCTTTCTCACCCCACCCAGGATGGGCAATCTGACATCAGACCTACACTGTCTGGACATCTCCTGCATCATTCTAGGCTGCCAATCAATTCTGGATAATTTGGATCACAGTTAAGGCTTAATCTTCCTGTGCCACTAAGCTAGCACATCTTGTCATTAATTTTGAAATGAGCTGGTACCTATTAATGTCTGTTTTCCTGACTTTGATAACTAAAAGAATGATCTTTTCTAGCATATTCAGTGGAGATTGACCCCATCTAACCCCTCATAAAATAAATGTCCATACCACCACCAATGCAGTTTTCATTTCTTCAATAACCATCCCTGTGACTCCATCTGGCACTTCTCCAGCATGTGTTCTCAACTGGCATAAGCACTTCTTTTATCTTGGCATAAGCACTTCTTTTATCTTTCAAATCACAGAAATGATCATCTCTCAGATTCTACACATCTGCTTTGCCCTGAAATGGGCTTCCCACACTCTGTGTAAGCCAAGCCTTTTCTGCAATAAATCTGATGGTAAAAGTCCTTAAAATATTTAACAATTTTACCTCCAGCTCTAATTAAGCCATCCTCAGTGGACTGTATCCACAAATCCAGTCTACTGATCCATCGGTCTTACTCGCTGAGAAGTACCCTACTACTTTATCCATTCCTACAAGTCTGAATCTCACTCTTCCTATGTCCTTCATAGTTTTATTATCCAAGCAGTCTCCTCTTTCCATTGAGCCTCTTTTCTTATTTTGCCTGTTTTGCTCCAATTTCCCCCTCTTGATATCCAATCTAATCCAGCTCATTCATCAGCATTCTCAGTTCTCTCACAAAGAGCACCCTGTTCCTCTCTAATACTTTCTGTAGCCCATAATTTTTTTCTCGTTTTAATTTACCAAACTACATTCACATTTCAACCTCCTCTTTTTCCCCTACTATCTTCAGTAAAAGTTCTTTCTTAACACCCAGTCTTTAGCCAACCATCCTGCAGTCTCCACCTACCCAGATGATTCTACATTGCTGAAATCAGGCTTTTTACATGAACACAAAATAAACAGAAACCCAGCTGTGATTCATATGTAATTATACTGCATTTAAGAAATCAGAACTTCAATTAATGCAGTTGCCATTAATCTAAACAAAAAACAACTTCTCTCCCATAACTGCATCCAAATTTCCATCTGAGCCCAGTTCCTTCTGGTAGAATCTTGTCAACAACTGATATAACAAAATTATTTTCCATAACATTTTATTTTATTTTACATTTGTTTACCAGGCTAGTCCAACTGGATGCATGTCCATTTTCAGTAGAGGCCCGGGGAGATAAGCTCCGCTAAACAGATAATAGCAACATCTGGTACAATACAATTTTAAGACTAGAACGCAATTTTACATAGCAGCTTAGTAATCATATAACTTAAATATTTACATATTTATATCCAAACACAATTTTTGAGATGATGTTACTGATGCGTCTCAGGTGCCAGCACCTATTTTCCGCATTCATGGGACCCAAAGCCAGAGCTGGTGTGCAGGTGGCAGCTAAGTATCAATACTATATACCCTTCAATGGAGTCAACCTACATATTAAATTAGATGGTCTCTCTCTGAAAAGGCAGGTGCCAACAGTCACACCAATGCTGTGAGGTTACTCTCATAATCTAAAACATCAACTACAAGCTTTTACAACTGAATAAATGAAAACACTAATTAACAGTAAAGTTAAACAAACCAGTAACTAAACATTTATTTTTTTCTCAGTGTAGTCAAACAGGCAAAATAACAACTAGCTGCATCTAAACAGGCTTATTCCTACCACTTCCTAGAGAATGCGGTTTTCTACTGAACACCAAGTTAAAACATTTAGTAGCTGTAGACACAGGCAGATTTTCTCAGTTTGGGCTTACTGTCACAGTGAGAAAGCAGGCTACATTTTGGTCATCAGATTTGAAACAGATTCAACAGGTACATAATTTAAAATAAAAAGGAAAACACAGGGACCTTGATTTAAACTTTTCTGCAAGTTAGAGACTAAATCCAAATAGGAGATCAAACAAAGAGAAAATCCTCTTTCAGTATTCTATGGCAATTGGTGTTTTTTTAACCCAAAAACCAGAATTTCTCTCTTTTTTAAACCAAGCGGTTGAAAACATACAGATGTTCCAATACAGTTTTAATAGTAAAGTATGTGAAAGCAGTTCCATTCATCTAATACTGTATCATTACTAAAAGGAGACTTCGCCCATCTAATAAAACTTACAACCATGACATTTCTACAGATAAGAAAGTATACAAACTCACACAGGGAAGATATGCGTTCTGTGAGCCACCTCCTTCTCAGCTTTATTAACTGCAGAAATTTCAAAAATGCACAGTCATCAGAAAACTATAAGGAAGATGGACTCTTGGAATGTAAGGGCAAGGGTGTTGCTGCTAGTACAGAAAATGGCATGCTTAAGAACAAACAGCGTGGAAAACAAAACAAACACTATTTGCTGCAAAGAGGAGAAGCAATGTGCGGGATTACTGACAAGAACTTAAAAAAATAAAGTAATGATGGAGAATAAGAGAGCACTTACATCTTTGAATGCACTCAATTTACTTAGAATAATTAAACCAGCCATTTGCATGGTAATATATTAGAAAGATGTTCATGCTGCACACGGAGGAAAGGAGTGTCAGTAGTTTTTGAAAGTTTTACAGTCCTAACATGGTTATGTTGTACATGACGGGCAAGATATGTCAACAGCCTTGGAAAGTTTTACAGTCCTAGAGGTATTTTAGCTCAAATTCATATCACATCTGCTGACTGCGGGTAAAGGGTCAACACCAAGCAAATGTAAAACACAGGAATGTTGACATAAAATGTAGTAGTTTCGTCCACCAGCAGTAATAAAATTAGATGGAGAATGAACAATGAGCAAATGATCTTAATTTTAAAAAGTGGAAAGAGGCTAGAAGTTAACAAAAGCTACAATAGTGCATATATTTCAAAATAAAGTGAAAAAAAATCAAGAACAGAAAATTAGAAAGTCCAGGACACTTTACTCGCAGTTTAAAATTGTCATCATCTCCAGCATACCTCTCAACCTCTTAGCACAAGAAATTAGGGACAGAATATAAATATTGCTCCTATAAACTTAGAAAATTGCTAGAACAGGATTTGTATTAGCATGCATTTTCTGAAGGATTTGAAGACAAACTCCAATGTATGCCATTATTTAGTGACTCTAATACTCGGTAATTTGCCAGAAAAACAGAAAGTTTGAGGATAAAACGAAAAATATGGTGCAAAACTCTGGACAGTTGAGAGGTATAATCTCCTTACTAAAACTGTGCAATAGGAGATCACCTATTTCCATGCTTTTATTATGTGCATTTGAGGAAAAACTATTCTCCTTTAAATGCAAGCATAACATTTGGCATTTTTACATCAGATTTTGTTTCACTTTTTTCAAACCTGCACTCTAGAAGAGTTAATCACTTTTTTTTTTTTTTTTTTTAACTTAACTTGCTTAATTCCAGTAAAGTGGAACCTTAGCAGTTGCTGTTATCTACAGATTTCTTCTATGGTAGTGAAGACTATTTGTCAAGTGATAAACTGTCTGTATACAGTGGGGAGCTGGAAAAGTTAGTCCACTTTGGTTACCATCCTCCTTTGGAAAGGAGGTCAATCAGCCTCTCTCATTCATGTAGATAACCAGCTTGCCTATCTTCAAGCAACACCACCAGCCCCTTCCCCTTGCAGTTTTATCTAAGTCTTTATAACTTGTCTAAGACCCAATTCCTTTGGGCAAACTACTAATAAGAGCACAAGGCAAGCACACTAACCCAGACCAGAGTAAGTTTCTACTGCAATCCCTCAAAAGTCATTGAGCTCAAGTCATTAGTTTATCATTCACCTGACTACCAAGAGCATGAGAAAGTCTCAATTTTCCATGCAACATCAGAACTCCACATATAGTACTAGTCACTAACACTTTTCCAGTGTATGCAGAAAGAAGTCTCCCTAGATACTGTATGCAGACAAGACAGCTCTTATAAAAGAGCATGGAAGAATGTAATCTAATCTAAGATGCAGTTCAACATCACTCAATCCTGATGAAGTTCTACTTCCCATAAATGAGCTGGCTGTATGGTGTAGAGGGATGAAAGTCTGGGCACAGGTCCACTGCCCTGGATTTACTTAATAAAATCCACATGCCAGAGTTTCTAGCTGGGGGGACTAGGAGGAGACTACAGAGGCTGGCACCCAATCTTGGTGAAAAAGAGCCTGTTCAGTCTGTTGCATGACTGTCACTTGGTAAAAGTCAAAGACTGAGCAGCAGCAAGTACTGGGGATATGTGCGGCCAGCCAGTAGCAGAAGAATGGGGGAAGTTCGGAGTACACATCATCTCCTATGCTCTGAGGGATGACAGCAGTCCTCGATGGCTCTTACCTCTCATTCCCACTATCTCTGGATGGCAAGGGAAGGCAGGAACTGACACTAATACAGGACAGGAAAGCAAAGGCCACAGAAAGGCAAAATAAAAATGTTCTTGGTATTTTTTTTTGGGATGTTGAAGATTCAAATATGGAGACCAGGATAATAAATACATAAAGCTATTAGTAAATGAATGGCCTTTTGAAAGAGAAAACAGTAATCCAACACCTTACTTAAAACATTAGGCCCCATAAGCAATGAGTATCACTACTTCCAATATTTACAATGTTGACTCCAAGGCTCATTTGTATGGGCACTATACTACCCCACATTTAATGTAAAAAGGAATGCGTAGGAGTAAAAGCAGTGCTAAAGTGTAAGGCTGGGCAGAGGGGTGGACAGCATGACTCTTGTAAGGGGTCATCTGCAACAATGTCTTATAGGACATACTTCCTTACTGCAATTGTCAGTTACAAGGTTACTTTGATACTTTAGCACCAGTATCTAATTCAAGGTAGCCATAATCATACATCTCAAACGGGGGGGACAAAAAGGACAATTTTTAAATATTGCTCTTACAAAATTAGAAAGTTGGTACAACAGGCTTTGGATTAACATGAATTTTATGAAGGGTGTGAAGACAAACTCAAATGTCTGTAATTATTTTCTAACTTCAGTCCTCAGAGTTGTCAATAAGTTCTCAGAAAACCAACATTTTATGAATAGACCAAAAATATGAGGCAAAAATCTGAACAGTTGAGAGCTATGCAGTCATTTCAAGTTTTGAAAATCAACATCTACTAGGCATCAAGTAGTTACATGTCACACACCATTTTGCACTATTTAAGAAGCCTCCTGTTATTGCAGTAGAAATGTAGTTTGCAGTTTTTAGTTGGCAAACTTTTTAGTTGCCCTTAAAAAAGATGAAGCTGTAGTTCATTATCTGGCCCATCCTATTGCATTTCTTGTTTCTAAATGAGTAAGTGAAGTCTGTAAGATCTACCTTCTCTGATAAGCTGGTATTGATTCCTCTTTACAAGGACTGTAAGAACCGTTGAAAGTGGAGAAAGCCCCCACAGGAATACAGTACCAAATTCCTTCCATTGGCTGTCTACAACTCCAGTAGAATATGGCAGCATAAACCGATGTTGACCTAGATGGTATCTGGAAATATTCCTGTATACATTACCGCCTCCTAAACTGCATAATAAAGTGTAAGCCTTCTGTACTCTCGGGTCCACTTTAACACGTCATGTGAATGTCAACTAATGTAACAACTACAGTTTCTTACTATGGTATCCAAAGGTGTGCCGCATATGAGGTCTAAAACAGCCCTTAGACCTGTGAGGCCTTATATGTTTTTTAATCTCTGTGACCTGTGCACCATGAATTCTAAGACCATTGACATGCAACAGTATAACAGTTGCAGGTTATTTTAATTTTTTTTCTTTTACTCTGCAGTTATTAAAAAATAGTGGGGACAGACACCAACTCAGAGAGGTTTGAAAAAACAAGGGACCAGATTCCAAAGGACCTGCTCTCAGTGCAAATGACTGACTGTGTTGTAATACACTGGAGTGATACAATTACACTGACAGCAAGTCTTTTGGAATCAGCCTCGAAGGCTGCACAAGGTCTTCACTTAAATGTTCCTAGTATATTGGATCCATATCAGCCTACAAGGTAAAGCCAAGAGCCAGAATGGAGGGGGCAAAATGCCTGGTTTGCTCAAGAGGAGTGAGCAGGCCTGCTTCAGTCTACATTCTGGCTAAAGTGAGAAGTTATATGAGCTTTCTAATTGTATGGTGGAGAACAGCAGATTAGGATACTAGGATGACATGGTGCCACAATGCCAATAAAAACTCATGGACAGCCATCTTTAGTGAACACATTAGTCTTAAAAGTTTCCATTTGGAAGAGTAGGTGGAATTAACTCAGCTCTTTCTTTTATTCTACAGCCTGCTTTTAGGCGGTGGTCATCTATCTATTATCCACCAACTCAAACTTATGATTCTATTTAAAACTGCAAATGTTTTAAAGATGATGCGGATGTATGGAACATTCTTGGCTACATACAAGAGAGGAAAAGGACCACGACTTTGAACAAATATAATTTGCGTATTAGGGCCTTGTGTTGGGATGGACCAAAACATCAGTTTCAGCACTGATGGACTGAAAGTTCTGCCATCTTAGGAAAGAGTGTTTAAGACTGTGATTTGCATAATACAACCTTCTCAGAGTAGTTTCATGTTAGCTGGAAAACAATGACCCCTAGGTTACAGTTGTTCACGGACTTGGCCAAAGTGCATGAATATGGTCTTGTAGATCTGAAAAAAGCCTACATCTCTAACCATATGCGTTTTGTCAATCAGCTAGCTTGCAACCTACTATACTATATTTGGGCTAACATTTATTTATTAATTTCACATCTGTTTACCAGGAGTGTCAGAATGGGCTAGTAGCCCATTTTCTGTGGTGGCTCTGGAAGAAAAGCTCCACGATATATTATAATATGACATAATTAGAACACATAAGGTTAAACAAGTACTTACAATGCAGGTATTATATAGTATACACTAATGCAGATTATTTATATGCTTTAGGACAACATCAGGGGAAAAATATAGTTTGGGAGGGTCAGATGAAGAGAAAAGGTTATTTAGGTACCATAGTGGAAGTTGGGTACAAGTTGTTTGCAAGTAGTGAGAGTGGTCCAGTATTGGATGTTAGGGTAATATGAAGTGACTTGTTGAGATGAAGGCAGAAATAGAATAGTCATGTGATTAGTAGTGCGAGACTGAAAAGTATTGTGATTAGTAATGAGAGTTGTAAAATGAAGAGATAGCGGGGGCTAGAGAGGGGAGTTGTAGAGGATTAGGAGTAGTAAGAGAAGAGCGAAGTCTGGTCAGGATTTACGAGTTTGTCAAAACCTGCATGAGGAGAGGTATCTAGTGCCACAGCGGGGTTCAGACATCTGGTGTGAACAACATAACTACTGCTTTACTTTCTTTTCTGAAATAATGTACAAGGTTAGGGAGCCAGGACCTACCTTTGACAAAATTAAACTGATGTAGTTCCAGGGTTAAGAGGTTATCAATATCTGTGTTAATGAGCTCCAATGTGATAAAATAGCAGTTTTGTGTGTAAAATCATGGAAAGATTGACGGACCTCTAGTTATCAGAATCTGTACCCCTTTTTGTGTAGGGGCATTACAATGGCAGTTGGCCAAACTCTGGGGATGTAATTAGCATCAGGCACATGATGAAGCATTTTAAGAGAAGCACTGAGAATCCACACAGTGTTAATAAAGCTAACTGGTATATTAGTTGGTCCTACAGGTGTGGTGTGGTGTTAAGTTTTTGATAAGTGTGAGAATATTTATTCCACAGAAATCTTCAGTGGGGACAGTGTCTAGATGATTGCAAGGGGGCAGTGATGACAGTTTGTGGAGAAAGACTGGAACTACATTTGTTGGCTAGAATATCAGCAATTTCTTTGGGATTAGAATATGTGAGGTTTTTATGGACCAGTTCAAAATCATTGTTGGATATTGCTCCATAAGTTCCTAAATGATAAATAAGGCTATGTAGTTGCTTTTGATATCCATAGCCATTTTGAATTTGTATACAGCTTTAATTTTTTTTAACCGTGCTTTTGAGCTTTTTGTTAGCATGTTTGACTGCCACCTTCAGGCGTGTAAGCAAGTGACCCCCTATAGGTACTTGCTAATTTCAGGCTTTTATTGTATACCTTATTTATACAAACACTCTATCATAAAGGTTTATTTTTAAACCTAACAGAGTATTTGGAATGCAGATCTAGCAAAGAAATCGATCTGGTGAGGACAACAGACTTCGCTTAGGTTACTAAAGTTTTGATCACAGAATTATTAGTTTGGGGATTACTGCCAGCTTTAGATGAAGAAAATAATAGATAAGGACAGATTTTATAATGGATTAGGATACCCGTGGAGTTATACAAGCTGAGGTGATATTAATAAAGGATGACATCCAGGATATTTTGTCCTCTGGATAGGGCATTCAATAATTTACATAGGTAGTTTACATTTATAAAGTTGAGGAAGAACTAGATGCATTTCCCTGTTGCAGTATAGGTGAGCCAATTTATTGCCAGACAGCTGAAATTACCCTTGATAAATGTATTAGTGTTTATCGGTATATCAGCTAGGGTGTTGAGACAGTTACTGTGTTGCTTAGCTTTACAGCTGACAACGAACTGGTAAGTCAGCCTAGTTTATGGAACTTTTGGTTTCCACAAGTTAAAATTGTGGGTTGTGAATAAAGTCCAATGAAATGGGGGACCTCTGACAAAGAGTGACACATCCTGCAGTTGCCCATAGGTCTGAAAGAGAGAGAGGTGCTGAACCCAAGTTGAAGACGGAATGCTACCAATACAATGAAAACATTTTCTGTTACTACACATGCATGTACATTTTTCAGTTGCTGGAAGTACTAAAAGTTCAGGCATGCTTTTATTGAGATTACTGGTACTGAATAGAGGACTCTAGATGTCCTGAATTAGGATTTGCTAGATTAGAATGTCTTTGAGACTTACACTGCCTAAAAAAAGGCACTGTGAGGTGGCAAATGTCTTAGCCCTAGTTACAGAGGAGCAGACCACCTTGGGCAAAGCAAGTTGGTTAGTCAGCCATCTTTATTACACGCAGACAAATACTGGAGCCCCCTTAAATTGCACTAGCTGGTAGGTCAATTACTAAATTAACTTATTTTTACATCCAGGAGAAATTCTACGTCAAGGCAAATCATTCAAGACCACATGCACTCCCAGGTCAATCATATCCTCAACGGTCTCCTTTTGGTTTGCGCATCAAAGGTGATTTATCCCAGTGTTACCCATAACCAGGTCACAGCTGCATTTGTCAGGGCGAAGGGGTCTAACAGCCCTCTCAGTATTCAATCCTGACGACATAAAAAAAACTGTCACCCCATTCTTATCCATCTAGTTACTGATCGCAAAAACATTGCCTTGCGTGACTTCATACAAAGTGCTGGGATCTGCTCTTTGTGGCTCAAACTGTGTGCGTGCGTGGCATCTGCTAATGTTTGTGGTGGGGGCAGCAACACAGTGATCTAGTGTGGGTGTTGAGGTATCACAAACCTTAATTCAAAGGGTTTTAATTCTTGAAAGCGTGTGGAGTGACACCTTAACCAATTCAGCTCGTCATGTGTGCACTTTGTACTCTAGGTGAGTATGGACAGTATTTCTTCAGCTTGTTGTGACTTGAGTGGGTGAAGTCCAGACTAAATAAGTACGTGTGCCACCCCCACACACACACACACAAACATGAACTCTTACTGAGGCAACAATGTGCTTTTGGTAAGAAAGAGAAAGGTGATACACTGCATCTGGGGCAAAAGCTAGATGCATTCCTGTTTTAGCCAGATGAATGTCACTCAATTAAATCTTAATGTAAGCCAGCTCCATGCCATAGAGGATTAGAGTCTGGACTATGCAACAGGTGGACAGAGTTTAATTACCAGTTGTGACACCTGAAGGAACAAGATGGAGAGGACTAAAGTGACAGCAGCCACTTCCAGCTCACCCGTCCTGGGGAAAGGGAGTCATCTTGGCTCGCTACGTAGGGTGATACCTAGTGAGAGCAGCATATGCACCACCCAATACAGACCAAGCCTGCACAATTACAGTGCTTAGCACCAATAGGACTCTGGTGTGTGGAGGCACACTTCTCTGTGGGGAGACTGTAATAGTAGGCTCATGAGAGCCAGCAGGAGAGGGGGTATAGAGTCTTTTCAATGGGGGACAGAGCAGACTGCTCTCCCAGAATCATCAAGCAGGCCTGTGCCTTAATACCCAAATTTACCTAGGGAATGGAGAGATGACTGGGACTCCTGGGTAGAACAAATGGATCTCCACCCAGCCCTGGAGTGCCTAGCTCCATGACTCTGGAAGAAATGGACAAATGGATGTCAGTGATAAAACCACTTGGCAAGGACCTGGGAGGAGCAAAAACATTTTTTTTAATTTACAGTACTGTTACAACACATAATCCAGAAAAGAAATGTGCCAAAATACGCAGTGTAGCTCAATAAAGTGCTAAACCAGTTTACTAATTACTGAATGCAGTACAATACTTAAAGTGAGAAGAACATACCTCTTCAGCTCTTGTCTCAAGAATTCTGGACAAAGCCATAAATTGAGTACGTGTGTGCATGCGTGTGTGTGTGTGTGTGTGTGTGTGTGTGTGTGTGTGTGTGTGTGTGTGTGTGTGTGTGTGACATAGAAAATAAAATGGCCTAGTTATACAACACAATACTGGCACAGTGGTACACAGTTTGAACCAGGCAAACTGTTAAGGAAAAATAGCTTTCAGAGTACACCCAAGCAGTACAGACATCGAAGCACACAGTTCTTCAAGCATGGAAGAATGGTAAGAAAAATTTAACACGGCATTTTTAGTATGACAGTGCAGTACAGACACTAATTATAGAATGGAGTGATAAAATTAAACACACAACTTAGTGCATGCAACTTAGTAAAACAGGCACACGAGCCACAATTTTGAACACAGCAGTAATTGAATTGTACTGTGCAGCAATATACAGCACAAAAATACAATTTAACAGTGCAGGAAGACAACGATATGGTAGCACAATGTATGGGGTTATTGCAATTAAGAGGACAATGCAATAAAGTCTAAGCACAATAACTTTTTTCATATCCCTGGAGTAGAGTGCTAATTAAAGGTACCCCACTGGCTATACATCATGGTTTGCTGTTGTCCTCTGCATGCAGTGCAGCTCAGCTCAGACAAAGAAAGCTGCACAATGCAAAAGAAATTAACGCAAGCCAAAACAAGCAACAGCTAACAGAAACTTGTAATTCTACTTAGCCGCAACAACTAAACAGTCAGAATACCACAAATTCTGCTTCTCCTACAAACGGAAAAGCTGCACAAAACAGTTCCAAATGTAAATTACCAACAGACAATGTAAGTCTCAATATTCGCTTAAAAACAGGCACTTCACAGGTGGTGGAGGGATCAGATCACTATCCCTTCCAGTAAATCAGTTTCTTATTCTCAAGTGAGCAACTCCTAACAGACTGGCAGTTCATAAATAATAGTAAAACTATCAAACTCTTGTACCTTGAAAAAATCCAAAGTCAGCTAAAAGACTGAAAAGAATGTGCCATTCCTTCTCTGGATCTATCAAGCAGGCTAGGGAGCTGAGTGTGAATACGTCTATGCTCTATCAGTAGCACGACTATCACCAAACAAGGTGAACACTACAACTCTGGCAACAAACTCTCAAGTATACAGCAACTAGGAGAGGGGACTATGGACAACCCACGTACTCTTGTAAGTGAAAAATAACTACATTAAAACGTCTAGAAGTCTGATTTCCCCTACCTTTGTACAGGCTTTTCTAGCATTTCAAAAGTAGGAAGAAACTGAATTCAACTTTCAGTCTAATACAGACAGGAAAAGTCCACACTATCAAAGCAGAAGACTGAAGGCAGCAAATGCCATACCACTGCATGGTGCTTTCTGAGTTGGACATACGGCCTTAATACTACCCTAGAAATCGCAAAAAGGAATGTATCTGGTCCTCCTTTATGAGAGATGGGTACAAAAGAGAAAGTTTAGATGCCAAGATGTAGGTAAATATTTTACAGTCACAACATGTAATTAGGATTTAAAGCAGGGAATTCTTGTTACTACTCTAGCAAAATGTGGAGCTAGTTGTAGGGTTCCATCAGAGGAGTAACTAGAGTGTGGTGAATAGAGTGTCTGTTCCCAGTAAAAAGCATTACGGGGTACAGTTGCCAGATCCCAATTTGTCTTGAGTGCATACTGAAGACAAATGTAGCAAGCAGTTTATTAAAGATTAAAAGAAGAATTTTTTTGGTTCCTCAAATTGAGGTCGAGGGTGATTGCTGCCAGACAGAGCACAAAAATAGCTAGCTACACCTGTAGATTTCGAAGTCTCTTCAATTTGAATAAATTCAAATATAACTTTTGTCAATGCTCTAAGCAAGATGGAAGGTGAAGCACAGTTTCCTTTCTTAATCAATTAAAATTAATCCTAAAAATATATATTTTTATTTTCTCTCATCTTGTCACCAACAGAAATGCATGATCATTCATCGGTTCACTGAAGTTAAAAATAGCGTAACTTACTTCCACTGTAGTATAACTGAACAAACATGCTTATGTTGGAGGTGAATACAGAAATTAACTATAATGCAAGATTCTGTAACACAGTTTTGCAGGAGTTTGGAAGATACCAGCAAGAATACAGAATACTTTGGTAACAGTAAAAGTGGAACACAGACAGTAAATAATGCAGAAGCAGCTAAATCTGATCATGAATCTAAAACATATAGACTCCACTTTGAGGCAATAGGGCTGGTAAAATAAGCTGACAGCATTAAAGAATGGATGAGTTGAAAAAGCCACCAGCACCGGAGAAACACGACATTATATGAGGTGCAGGAACAACATGGAAATGAGAGTAAGCTCAGGGCAGTGGAATCAAAACAAGGTCTAGAAAACAGTAACCTATATACAATAACACATGCCAAGAAAGACTCATCAGGCTTGGGCTAAAAGACTAATGAACAAGTTAAGGGGCTGCCCCACTCTCATCGTTCCTTCTCTTTATATATGTGCGTGTACATATACACACACACACACGTGTACATACATGTATATATGTATTTACAGATCATGATGTTTCAGTTGCAGTAATTACAGAAATAAAAGAAATGCTTCCACAAATGGAATTGCTAGTACTGAGATTCTGCACAGAGGTTGACATTATGGAATGACAAGCTACCCGAGAGAAAACGGTGCTGGACTCAACAGCAAACCCGACTGGGTAAAGGGGGGAGGAATGTGCAGGAGACCAACAGAGATTTCAGAGAGATACTTAAGATGACTCACTCCCTTCTCCTGAACATTTTTCTACAGTTATTCTCTCAAATTCCATTTATTTCTATGTAATTTGCTCCTTCCCTTTTCTAAATATCCCACCTGCCATTCTTTTGTCTCCTTCACAATATTCAGTACTTTGGTTACAGAAGTTACAGATTTCCATTTTGTTATTAATTGCTATTGTGGCACAGCTGAATAAGAAGGTGAAGGTACTTGCACACTACAACAAAGTACGAGAATGACTGTACTCCTCTAAAGAAACGTTAGTCATTCAAAACATTTAATCACACTCTGCTGCTGAAAAAGACAGGACCAATGCAAGTCTGTTTATAGCAAGACTCACTGGTTAATGTAAAACACTCTCCATGGACATTCTTAAAACAATAACTCGGAATACTCCAACTGAGTGGATAGAATAAACAACCTGTTGATAAAGAAGAGGTAGGAATAATAATAAAAAAAAAAATAAGTAAAAAACAGTGGGAGAAAGAACCTTTAGATTAAAAACAAACGAACCAGTTCCTTTCGAGCCATTTCAGAGTAAAACACATTAAGAAATAATGCTAGAGAGTGATGCAGGCACGTGTTTACTACAGAAACAAAGTTAAGATAAAGAATACATCTAATTCTCTTGGCTATTCAGTAGCATGTTCCTGTTCTTGTGCTGCCTTACTAACATGCAGCAGTGCTGCAAGAAACCAAAAGTACAGTTTTGTACCTACCATAAATGTAGATGTTCGAGTGTAAACACTGCTGCAGTCATTACACGTGGGTTATCCTGCAGTCAGGCGGTTCCCCAGTCGGAATGAGTTCCAAAGTCTTGGTCCGGTGTCGGTTGCTGTCGCCTCCTCCCTGACGTCAGTGCGACAGGGGTATACAAGATGCAGCTGACGCCATTTTCTTCAGTTTTTCTTGCCCCAGATGTCAGGTGCCCCCAAATAGGTAGGCAATTCAAATTGCTAGTAAAATATACAAAAGAAAAGCAAACAACCATTTTTAGTTACCAGCAAATACTCCCCATAGGTAATAAAGGGTAGATGACCTAGGTAAGTACCAGAAAGTAAGAGGGGAAGGAGGGAGGGTATCCTGGACTGCAGCAGTGTTTACACTCGAACATCTACATTTACGGTAGGTACAAAACTGTACTATGTTCGTGTTACACTGCTGCAGTCATTACACTTGGGTGGAATCCCAAAGCTGAGGTAGGGAGGCTGGAACTATAAGGCATTAGGGGTGGCTATAAGGCCCTGCAGTACAGCAGTGGCGAAGCCAGCTCTGGATTTGGAGTATAAAGGCAAATGGTAATGTTTGGTGAAGGTATGCACAGAACTCCATGTTGCCGCTTCCAAAATATCCTTGATAGGTACTCCTCTGAGCTAGGCAGTTGAAGTGGCTGTTGCCCTGGTGGAGTGAGATCTAATGCTGCTAGTTACAGGTTTCCCATGGTGGGTATAGCAGAAACGTAAACAGTGTCCTATCCATTTTGAAACAGTCTGCTTTGAAATGGCTTTTCCCTGTGCTCCTGCAGCGTATGCTACCAATAATTGCTCAGATTTTTTGAAAGCTTTGGTTTTGTCCAAGTAGAAGTGTAACTGTCTGTGAATGTCCAAAGAATGTAGTAGTCTCTCCCCTTTGTTCTGTGGTTTTGGATAAAAAGTTGGCAAGTGAATAGTTTGGTTTAGAGCCACACTTGATACCACCTTTGGCATAAACGTAGGGTGAGTTCTTAAAGACACCCTGTCCTGGTGGAAGATGAGGAAAGGTTCCACTGCCATTAGTGCCTGTAGCTCTGAAACTCTTCATGCTGATGTTATTGCCAGAAGCAGAGCAGTTTTCCAAGAGATGTATTTTAATTCTGCTGTATTAGCTGGCTCAAAAGTAGGTAAAGTTAATTTTTCCAAAACAAAGTTGAGGTCCCAAGTTGGTGCAGGTGCTCTACGGGGCGGTCTTATGTTTTTAGCCCCTCTGAGGTACTGTTTGAGCAAAGGATTAGAAAAAATTGGTGGATCCGTGTTGTAATGAGCAGAAATAGCTGAGGCGTGGATCTTGATAGATGAAAAGGAGAGACCCTTGTCCAGCATCTCAGTTAAGTATTGAAGTATCCGAGGAATGTTTGGGACAAGAGGGTCAAGGCTGTGCACTTGGTTCCAGGCACAGAATATCTTCCATTTATCCGAGTACGCTTTCCTGGTGCTAGGCCTTCTGGCCTCCAGAATAACATCCATAACAGCTTTGGAGAGAGGCACTGCTTGCTTGACTAAGGAATTTTCTATGCAGCTAGACTTAAGGTCTTTAGCTGGCTGTGAAGTATCTGATTGTTGTGCTGTGTCAGCAACTGTGGGATTTGAGGTAGAATCCAGGGTGGTTCTTGTGCTAAGTTCTTTAAGATTGGGTACCAGTGCTGGCGTGGCCAGTCTGATGCAATCAGGATCATCTTTGGCTCTTCCTGCCTGGCTTTTATGAGTACCTTTGGAAGGAGAGGTAAAGGAGGGAAAGCGTATACTTGTAGTTTTTTCCAGCTGAATGAGAGGGAATCCACTTTCCATGCTTGTGGATGGTAGCTCCTTGTGCAGAATTTCTGTAATTGGCAGTTCAGTGGGGAAGCAAAAAGATCTATGTCCGGGCTCCACCATTTTTGTGTTATCATTCTGAATATTTGTGGGTTCAATTCCCATTGGTGGGGATCCATGATGTTTCTGCTTAGGTCGTCTGCCAGTGTGTTTTTCTCTCCTGGCAGGAAATGTGCTTGCAGATGAACTTGGTAGTTTAGAGCTGTGTTCCACAAGGTCTTGGCTTGTCTGCAGAGGGGGTAGGTGCGTGTGCCCCCTTGCTTGTTTATGTACCACATAACTGTGGTGTTGTCTGTCTTTAGTGGTAATTGTCCTGGATGCAGCAGGTCCTTGAAAGCTATAAGCGCATTTTGTACAGCTAGCATCTCTTTTTGATTGATGTGGAGATGTATTTGTTCTGTGGGCCACTCGCCCTGGATTCAGTTTCCTGCCATGTGTGCTGCCCAGGCATAATCTGATGCATCTGTTGTCAGTGTTTGCCTGGCTGTGGGTTGAGTGAAAGGCTGTCCCTTGTTGAGGTGACAAGCTTGTGCCCACCATCGAAACTCCTGTTGTAGGCAAGGAATTATACTGTTTCCAAACTTTGACAGTGTTGAGACCATACACTCTTTAGGTACCATTGTAGTTTCCTCATATGCAGTCTGGCATATGGAATTAGTAGTATGCAAGATGCCATGTAGCCCAAGGCCTGCAGAATTTTTCTTGCAGGGAGTTGGGTCTTTGTTGCCATTAAATGAAAATATTGAGTCAGTTGTCCTTGCTTGTCTGGCGTGAGATAAGCCATCTGGACGTTGTGTTCAAGCTGGCACCCAGGAATATTATCTGTTGTAGGGCACTAGTTTTGATTTCTTTTCGTTTACTGTGTACCCTAGGCAACTTAATAACTTTTTTACATACGCCAGATGCTTTAATAGAATGTCCTTGCTTTCTGCTTGAATCAGGCAGTCGTCCAGGTATGGGTAAATTTGAATTCCTTTTTGCCTGCAAAATGCAATTACTGGTGCCAGGCACTTTGTGAGGACCCTGGGCACAGTAGATAAGGCAAAGGGCAGTGCAGAGAATTGATAGTGCATTGAACCAGCTAGAAATCTGAGGTATCTTCTGCAGTTTTGTCTGATAGGGACATGCAGGTATGCCTCTGAGGTCCAAAGTCACGAGCCAAGCTTTCTTGCCCAGCATGGGAAGAAGCTGCTGTAGTGTCAGCATCTTGAATTTCGGAACATCCAGGTAAGTGTTTAGTGAAGAAAGATCCAGAATGGGTCTCCAGGCTTTGCCCTTTCTGGGAACCAGAAAAAATCTTGAGTAAAATCCTTGTCCCTGTGGTGGTACCTTTTGAATAGCTCTCATGTCCATGAGTGCTGTAATTTGTTTTTGAGCCTCTGCCCATTGATTTGGTGACAGATTTGGCATTCCTTTTAACCTTGGCAGAGTGTGAAAGTGGAACCTGTAACCCTGAGATACAATGTTGAGAACCCATTTGTCTTTGGTGATGCAATGCCAGTTGTGATAGAAAAGTGCCAATTTTCCTCCCAAGGTGGCTGCCAAGAGAGAGCTGTTTGGCAGCTGCAGTGGAAAGTCATTGAGGCTGCTTTTTATACGGTTTAGGCCTGTCTTCCCCTTCTTCCTGGTCTGGTGTGCCCCATTGTCGATGCCTGTAATGGCCTTGTGCCTGACCTCTACCTCTTGGACATCTGTATCTGCCCCTTTGAGGTCTATCTGTGACTGGAAAGGACCAATTCTTTGTTGGCCAATTTCTGCTAAAACGAGGAGGCTGAACCTGCAAGAAATCTTTCACCGTTTGCATAGATTTTGCCTTATCCTCCATCTTCTTTAATACCTCCTCTGCCTTAACTCCAAACAACACATCCCGCTGTAAAGGTGCATCCAATAATTTGACCTTAACATGATCTGGTAATGTATGTTCTTTTAACCAAGCATGCCTTCTAATGACAGAGCCCGTAACTGCTGCTCTACAGGAGGCCTCTAAGGAATCAAACCCACATTGCAAAGTATGTGTTCCCACTTGTTCAGCTGCATGCAATAAATCCTGCATTTCTTTAAAATTAGGAGGATCTGAATCTGGAAGCATTTTTTGTTTCAACTGAGACATCAAAAATTGCTGATATTTTAGCATGTGAAACTGGCAATTCAAGGCTCTCATTGCTAAAGTTGCAGACGTATATACCTTCTTTCCCCATCTGTCTAATGCTCTGGGATCTCTGTCAGAGGGAATTGGGTTTTTTGCTGATGAGGCCTTAATCCCTTTGGGTCCCTGAGAAATAGTTTCAGGGTCAGCAACAGGGCTTTTGTACAGAAATTTGTGAGAGTCAGGGACTCTAATATCGATCAGGTTTAACTGGGGCTGGGGGTAAGGAGTCAGGGTTTAAACTGGATTCAGTGGACACTATCTAAAACTGGCGGGACAGCAAGGGGTCTGTGTTGAGGCAATAAAAGGAAGTGTCTCAGCCTTTTCTTGGATTCGGAGTAATCCTGGCCTTCCCAATGGAAATGTTCCCTCATGGTATGGTAAGGTCTCCCAAAAAGAGTAATCCTCAGGCGGAGAGGCTGTTGGAATTGATTCCTCAGCATCAGAATCCTCATAAGGGGGTAAAGGATATCCTAGGTCCGAGGAAGAGTCTGAGAAAATGGACACCTGGTAGGAAGATTCATAGTCTGCATCCTGTCTGGGCCTTTTATCAGGAGGGAGATGGGACCCCGTGATCAGGGTGATTAGGTCCTCAGTCATTTTTAGCATTTGTTTCTTAGGCATGGAAGCCTGTCCTGGAGAGAGTTGTGTCTGTTTCTTTGCTTTTAAGGGGGGCTTAGACTTAGCAGGGGGTTTAATGGTTAACTGGGTAGGTCTGAAAACACCCTCTGTAGCTGTGGATTGCTCAGCTACTTCGGTTCCCTCTGTAGGGTTAGGATCGGAAAGCTGAAGGCCCAGCCATCTCCACCTGGGAGTCAGAGGCAGTCTGTGGTTCTGTGGAAGTGGTCGTCAGGGGCTGCGTAGGCGCCTCGCTGAAAACTGGAGAACCAGCAACCGGCCTAGAAGAGGCCTCGCCGTCAGTTTTGGGCCTCGGATGCCTGTCTTTTTCCTTGCATTTTTTATGCATTGCGGTCATCGGAAGTTCCGACGGCATGGCGTAATTGAATTTTCTGCCAAAATAATGCCGGGCAAAATCAAACCGATGTTTAATAGTGCGCTTGTTAAACCTAGCACAAAACCGACAACCAGTGACGTCGTGGTCAGGGCCTAGGCATGGAACACAATAGGAGTGGAAATCCTTATGAGCTATTTGCTTCCCACAAGAAATACAGTTATTAACTTTTACTAACATCGGTCTGAGGCAAGAAAAAGTTTCCCCAATTGGATACTTAGCTTTTCTAGAAGACTTCGGTTCTGGATTCGGAATGAAAATCTCAGGAGTTGGCTGACCGGCACTTGCAAACTGCTTCTGCTTCGGGCACCATGCGGCAAGAAAGACTGAAGAAAATGGCGTCGGCTGCATCTTATATACCCCTGTCGCACTGACGTCAGGGAGGAGGCAACAGCAACCGACGTCGGACCAAGACTTTGGAACTCAGACCGACTGGGGAATTGCCTGACGGCAGGATAACCCAAGTGTAACGACTGCAGCAGTGTAACACAATGAACATCTGACTATAGTTTGGTTTAACATTTTGTGACTCAATACTTTGCGTTTTTGATCAAATTAATACATTCCTCTCCAAAATGGGCAAGACAGTACTGAGCGCGCACTCCCACTTTCCCTACACACCTCAGTCGCGCGCGTGCATTCTCACACACACACACACACACACACACACACACACACACACACACACACACACACACACACACACACACACACACACACACACACACCTATGCGCAGTTTAGAAGATTGTCAGTTCACTTGTGCCATTGTCTTTGGCATGTGGGAAGAAACTAGATCGTATGGGAAACATCGCTGTGGATATGGCAGACTTATTGCTTGTGCACAGAAGGTACTCCAGACGAAAGCCCACCTGAAGAATCTAGGTCTGTGAGACAGCAATGCTAACTACTAGGTCACATCACTTACTCCTGTCTAATAACTTCTCAAGTTTACCTGGTCCGGGTTAAACTATTTCACTTGTTTATTTCCTTTAGAAGCTTTGATTTTATTCAAGATAAAAAGCATATTTATGAATTTCCTTTTTGTATTCTAGTTGTTTACCTACTTCTAAGTTTCATACCTAACCCACTTGTGGTTTGCTTAAGATTATCCATTTAAGCACTCATTTACAATCTGTAGGTCTTCTGCTCCATAGATGCCCGATACCTTTACTGAATGTACTTAAGTACGTGTGCTCCTGTTCTTCCCCTTATCGCATCATATCATCAACAAACCTGAGAATCATAAGGTTCCTCCCAAGTAATCTGTACTAGCCACAAATATTCTCAGTTCCCTATATTTGGTTATTCAGGCATATAATTATTTTGCTTCCCAAGTCAGTATCCTACCTTTTACATGGATCTGTTCTCTGCAAACATTCATCCATTTTAAAGCTAATTTTTGAGTAAAACCATACTATGTGAATGAATATGAAAAACTACAGACTGTGCCTGTATGGCAAGACACTTGAAAATGTTGGCATCTGCTCTGCCCAGTCTAGCTGTTTTCTGCATTAGTAAAAACAGCAGATTAGGCATTTCCAAGTCTTAACTTCAGAATACTAAGTCAGTATATATTTAAATAAAAAACTTAGCTCATGCACGACAGGTGTTGACTTTAATTCCGTATAAGCTGTGCAGGAAACTACTAATCAATATTTATATACAATGATGACTTATTACATTTAAACAGACATGGGATAAATCCCTCCTTCCCAGAATATTCTGCATGACTAGGCCACTACAATAACCTTAGTTTACCTTGAGTCATATGCAATATATTTAGTCACCTCATTTGCTATAATCATTTCTGCCTCACCATCACTTATTTACTGCTTTTCATAGCCTCAATGACTAACAAGATTATTACTGACAAACATGTTAGTGGTGAGGTATGCACTACACCTAAACCAAGGACCCTCCTCTTTTCAAAATAAGCAAAATGCAGGAGTACCAAGGAATACACAGTGACACACACACAATGACAACAATACTTGGTGAAGTTCATGGGATTGTTGTAGCAGCAGCAGCACAGATCTCTGAAATGGGGCTCCCCATGAGAAATGTAAACCCCAGTAATGCAGAGACTGACATTTGGGGGGGGGGGGGTAACAAAACTGCAATTCAAGTGCAGCATCAATGAAACCGGTAAGTCACTGTTATACTTTAAGACCTCCACCACCACCACCACAAGAACACTGTACTTTGATACAGAGGGAGAGGACTCCAAGATACAACAATTTCAGAGAGTTAGCATACATTCCCCTATATTAATCGGCAGTCAGAATTATGGGGAGCCCTTGATGCAGTTTTTCCTCTAAGGCCAGGAGCATTGGTAGTAGCTCCATCTGCTCAATGTTGAGTACCCTTTTGAGGGAGGATCACATCTCAAACAAGACTGGAGACATTAACAGCTTCCAAATACCCCCACCACTGGAGCATCTGCCTTTGGGATCTGTGAGAAACCTCAGCTCCAAGAATGGGCAGCACAACAGGACATGTATCCAACAGCAGTAAGGGAAGCAGCGAGTACCTGATGGTTCCACAAACCACCGACACTGGACAGTGTGCTGCCAACACACACACACAAACTCAGACATACAAACAACATTAAGATGATCATGCTGGGCAGCAAACACTGGTGGATCTGAGCTTGTATCCTGTCCAGTTTCCTCATGCAGGATGCAATTCTTGGCTGAGGGAAGGAATGACTGGTAGTTGAGTGTATATATTCAACTTTGCAGGGATGACTACAATTCTAGGAGATGGATCAAATCATTTTTTCCTAGCTTACAATCACACTAGGGATTGCAACCACAGTGCCCAATCCAGGAGCACTACCAAGTGGTCACTCCACAGGGCCATCAGGAACCAGATGTCTGGACAGGGAAATACATGAAGGTTCTTGTCCTGTAAGGTTCAGTTATCACCCAAAAACTCTGGTGAACATTTCTGATGCAGAGGAAATCCCAACTGACAAAACTTTATATTGAAACCTATGTATATCCACAGCAAATTGAAGAAACCTCCTACAAAGTCCCCCAGACATTGGGTGTCAGAAGCATCTATCAAGCCCAGTGACACCATCCAAGTAGCCTGATGCAGCAGATATGATATCTCCTTGTGAGTCATCATCCAGAACCTGAGATGGCATGCTGGTTGAAACCACTAAGATACAGTTAAGGATGAAAGTCATTCATTTTTTCAGAACTAGAAAGTAGGAGAAAAAAATGGCCTCAATAAAATGGAAGGACAGCTTCTGCAGATTTTTTTAAGGATTAGAGTCTGGGCCTGTCCCAAGAGCTCTGTACAGACAACTTGACTTCTTAGACAAGCCTGTTCTGGAGAAAAAAAAAAACAGCCATAAGATGTGGCTGACTATGTCCACACCCAGAACCTACTGGTCCTTTGTGAATGCTGTCCTAGATGCTGCAAAGGTAACCCCAGACAGCAACGGGAACTTAACTGCTGGGACAGCCGGAGGTCCATCTTCATGGATGTCTTAGCCAATACTTATCGAGAAAGACCTTTTATGCTCATATGTCTTAATTTATCTACAAGGGTGCTGTTTTTTGGGGGGTAAGTCAGGCTTTAAAGAACAAAAGGAGGGTGGGGCTAAAAGGAAATAATGAAGTTCCTTCAAAGTTACAAGAGTCTGCATCCTCTTCATGAGGCAGTCACCAGGTCAAGACAGAAAAAGACCTTTTCCATATAAGGGGCATCAATAATAGAAGTGCCTATCCACAGAGAGTTTCTGTCCACAGAGAAGGAGTAAAGAGAACTACAAAATAAGAAGGATACACTATCCATCTCAGAGACAATGGTTTCTGGGTCCTCAGATTCCTTCTACAACCCTAAAAAGGTCTTGAAACAAATAACTGTTAAGATGTGCAGGAACCAAACCAAAGATCTTAGTGAAATAAGCTTTTAACTGCCGCTTTTGTGAAAACTTCTTCAGAAATATGCTAAGATCTTTGGTTTGGTTCCTGCACATCTTATTTGTTTCAAGTGTTTTTTTGTTCTCTGTTACGTCTACAGGCACTGCTAGTTATTGGTGAACCCTAAAAAGGTACAAAGATAAGCTTGTGCACCAGCTAATGTGTACTAATAGCATGCAAAGGGTGTAAGTCAGGGATTGGTTGAAGGGAATCTGGCATTCAGAAGGCCACCTGCTAAAGGCAAAAACAGGGGGCACGAAAGTCATGGAATCACACCTGGTGTTGTCATTAGATTATACTACCTCAATGTACTCCACCTGCAATGCTGACTCTTACTAGACTTCATAGCTTAAGACTAGATCCTGACCTGTCAAGACCAGGCATTGGAAAACCTGGTGGACCCTCTCAACCTGGGTCTTCAGACTTGAGCCTTAGGTGGGTGGAGGAGAATCCTCGGACTCACTACTTTTGACCTGTACCCATATAATTCAAAAAACTGTTCTCCAACGTGATCTTGAGGTGCTTCAGGAAAAAAGGCATCTTTCTGATTACTCTAAATAGGAGTATAGAAGACTTTAGAAAATTGACTGTTTACCTTCAGAAAAGTTGATAAAAAGACCACATCTGCGCTTGTTTCCCATCTTTACTGTAACTAACCTACTGGAAAGCACTAGAAAGTCTTAAACTGATACAAGCCTAGCTTAAAAGAGACTTTGGAGTGACTGAACGCTGATTTTTCCAGCACTTATTGTGATTTAAAAGCTTGTTTTTTTCACATATTGTACTTATTTGACTGCTTGCACTTTTAAAAAGCTGTTTTTTTGTTTAAATAAATTGTTTAACTGTTGTAGGCTACACACTAAAGTGTGATAGCCTTTTCTGATCGCTTGTAGTTGTTTTAAAGTTGTTTTAAGTGTACTTTTTACTGTTTATGCCTTATCTTTTCAAAAAAATAAATAAATTCTTGTTTCCCACCTTTCTAAGCTAGTATAGTCCAGTTTTCAGGCTAGTGCTGAATTCAGGGCTGTGTTACAAGTTTCTGAGTTGCCCATACCTTACTTGGATAGAGGGAAGTTTCTCTATTCACCTGTGAGAGAGGGGAACTTTGAGCAGCCATCTGTCCCTGGAGGAGTGGTTCCAGCCCAGAAGTTAGTAGTTTAAAAACAGCGTTTGCACGGTTTTGTGGACCGGGCAGCACTGGTTAGCTAGGGTTAAATTATTCCCAGCTCCACTAAGTCTCCTCTTCAGTTTTTCACTTGAAACTAGTCTAACTCTCAACCTAAGCACTCAAAAAGCATCCTACAGTCCAGCACTCGCTCAGACCTAATAGCAAGCGCTAATATATTCAGACACTTGACTGCCCAGCAGGGCAAGGCTCTTTATCCACCCCTCACCAACCAGGCAGCTCACCCTACTATTCAGGCATGACCAAAGGGCAACTTCAGGTGTACTCTCCAGTTCAGCTGGTGAATCTGGGTATCCTGAGGCAATGTTACAACTGCCTCATGTACACAGACAGCCCTCTTCTCCTACCACAAAACACTAACATATGCGAGAGATGCAATTATACAGGCAAATTGGAGGCTAAGGTCACTCCACCCAAGACTGGAACAGACAGACAGTCATGAGGAGAAGGTTAACACTTGCACCACACCTCCAGCCTCACATAGACCTACTAAACCAGCACTGGCAAAAAATACACAAATACACAAAATCATACTCGGGGGCTCTAAAAAAAACCTGCAAAAGCATCAGGGAGCTCCAAAGCAGACACCCACAAAACCTGCACCTCCCATCACAAACCAGACAACACAAAGCACAAAATTAATGTGCAGCACAAATCACACCCCTTAAGGCGAAATAACATACCTAACACACTAGTAATAGGAGACTCAATAGTCATGCACACTGATGCCCCACTCACTAGGCTGGACAAGGAGAAGGTTACTGTTAGCTGCCTGTCGGGAGCCAGAATCTGCCACATAACACAAGCACTCAGGTCACTCCAGAACAAGTACAAATATGACTCTGTCATTGTTCATGTTGGTGTGAATGACCTTGGACTACATGAAGAGAGACATGGAAGAGCTCCCTGATCATGTAGCCCAGGTGGGTATGACCCTGATCCTGAGTAGCATCCTGCCCTCACCAATAATGATACCTTAGTATAAAGAAAAAATGATCAATTTCAACAACTGGCTAAGCTTCTGGTGTCATTCAAAGGGGATCCAGTGTCTGTCAGCCTGGGATGACATGCTCGACAAGTCGTGTTGCTTCACAAGAGACTGCTTGCACCTGCCACCCCTTGGCTTTCGAATACTGGCCAAGGTTCTTGCTGCCCCTATAGTGCCTTTTTTTAGGCAAGGCTCAAAATTCAAACCCACCACCATAAACAGCACAAGTAAAAAAAAAAAAGAAGGTTATGCTACTAAACACCAGGAGTTTAAATCTCAAAATGTATGTAATCGAAGCACTCCTAAGTATGGAGAACGTAGACATCTGTGCAGTAACTGAAACCTGGTTCAAGGCTCCAGAAAGCACTCCAGCACTACTGGGCTATAACTCATACCACACATTTCAGCCACAGAACACGGACCAAAACACAAGAGGGGGTGTGTATCCATATTCATCAAGGATACTCATAGTGGTGCAGCATGATACCTCTGAGATCATCCATGTGCAGCTAACATCGGGCAAATCTGCAATGCAAATTGTGGCCTGCTACAGATCACCCTCTATGACCCAGGACCACCACTCCGCCTTTCTGGAGACACTGGAAAACATGAAGGCCCTACCGAACACCCTGATATTGAGCGATTTCAATTACGCTAGCATTAACTGGGAAAACTACTTGAGTACAACCTCCCAGGCTCAGCGCTTCCTGGAATTTATCAACTCAAATGCCCTGGATCAGCTGATAAACTCCCCTACCAGAGGCCACAACATATTGGACCTGGTCATCACCAACATGGGCGACAGGTGTTCCGTACCAGAGGAAAACCAGTCACTGGTTAGATCAAGACCATAAACTAATCACCCTGGATGCCCACACCCCACCACCACCCCCAACCAAGGAAACCACAGTGAAAAACTTTTCTAAAGCAAACCTCACCTTACTTAAGGCAGAGGTGGTAAGTTTCACAGCCCCCACGCTAAAGGATAACACTGCCCAAGATGCAGAATCCTTTACAATTACACTCTATGAGCACCTACAAGGATGCATGGATCATGCCATTCCTAGCAAGACCAAGACTCACTCCCCTAAGAGAAGGAAACCAGTCTGGTGGACCCCTGCCATAAACAGGTTATACCACCAAACAAAAACGAAAAGCAAATAGACAAACTTTTAAAACGAAAAACCCAGACGAACAGGAGCTACGTAAAGGACAATTTAATAATGTTAGCGCTTTCGGAAATAGACTGTGCTTTTCCTTCTTCAGACAAAAAACAATCAAATTCAAGTGCTTTTAAATGAAAAAAATCTACGTGTCAATTGATTAATTACATAAAATGAAACTCAAAATTTAAAGTGAAAGACTCCATTAGCTTAAAATCTTCCAAAGAGTTACAACCAAGTAAAGTTACATAAAACCTAACTAAGCAACCCTTAGTTTGCCAGTAATCATCACAAACTACATACATATGTATTGACTACAAAATCTAAAATAGCAGTCAATTTATAACTAATATGATTATTAATAAAATAACCAAATAATCTAAAATGGTTAAAACACAAATATAACAATAACAAAGAAAAACTGTCAATAAATATAATTTCATCTTTTTAAAGACAAAAGCTTTAAAAAACATTTTATCGAAACTGTTTCATTCAAAAAACTTAAAAGGAAATTAAAACAACGTATATATGAACATCTGTACAAAATTCCTAACTACATTAGGCTGAGCTCCTCACTAACACTCTTCAAGAGAATCCTTGACGAGTGGATGGGTAACAGAAAATACACCCCTGGGATCACTTCATTGGCTGTGCTTGACACAGGCTCAGTTAATTAATCAATGGGGTGGCGAAAGCTGACACACTCTGGCTAGGCTTAAAAATGCCATCTGGCAGATAGCCTAGTACCTACCTATGAACAGTAGTGTGTTCAGTTTCTCTGAGATTAAGAAAGGTAGAGACATTCTCAAAATGGACAAAGACTAATCAGAAACAATGGAAGTGATGGACAGCATGGCTGTGAAGACTATCAACAGAAATATAGTGAAGTTGGATGCAATTGTTGTGAAACTGTCTTGACTAGACATCATTTTGCTAGAGATGCAAAGGATTATGGCTAAAATGAACTTATGTAACTATCACGAGGAAGAAAATGTGAAGAAGATCCTTCTGCAAACAAAAGGTATTATGTTCTTGCCGAGAAAGTGGCCATCAGGGAGCAATTTCTGGGTTTCATTATATAGTTTATAACCACTGGACAGAATTTTAAAGGGTAGCCTACGGAATTCTAAAGAAAGAACAAAACAATTGCCAGATACACAGACCTTGAATAAAAAAACATATTTTACGCATCATAATTTCATAAGAAAATGCTCAACATAGTCATCTAAAGAATACAATTATTAAAGGAAAAAGCCATTACAAATTTACTTACAGGACTACAAGCGGAACAGGTTTAAACCTGCTACTAGACAGTAGAAAAACAAAGGCTGAATGTGATTAAACTGGCAGTCTTTTACGGTCATTATTAATGAAGTGGCAAAGCAGAGTCAGACTGGGTGGTAAAATGGCTTGGTGTACTAGCCTACATGGGAAATGTGGTGGAGAATTGAGGAAAACCAGGACAACACTGTTTTCTTCCTTAAGCAGCAAGGAAAACAAAGAGAAGAAATGAAGAATGGAAAGAAAATATCTGTCTTGCATAAGAAAAATGAAAATGTTAAGTCTATGTTGAAAAAAAATACTTGAAATAACAGCTCCAGTATATACACAGAGTATTAACTGGATGTCCGGTTAGAGAAATGGGTAAAAGGAAATTGAAAGTAGCAGGCAAGTGCATTGACGTTACCTGCACATGGATGAAAAAAAAAATGTTAATAATGCTTTGGAGAAGAGTGTTACAGAAAATCCCCGGAGAGTTAAGGAAAGAATGGGGTTCAGTTTGGCTACAGGGTATGAATTATAACCGGGTTTGGTAAACAGTAGGAAACCGAATTGCTAATAAGAGCATGTGAAAATGTCTACAACTGTTAAATGGAACTTACAGAATACAAGATGCTATTGTGTACTGCAAGACAGAAAGTGAGAAACTTACAAGAGGTTGGACTGAAAGTATTCTGCAGGAAGAATGGAAAAAGGAAGAATGTTAACCTATGGTTAAGTACACCATGGACCTGAAATTACCATTTTAAGTTTTCTTTTATATGTTTTTTTTAGGTCTTTCTTCCTTTTAGTCATACTCAATTTTATAGCAAAAGCAGCTAAAAGAAAGGTCTTAAAATGTTTTTGTTTTGTAAACAGTATTATTGTTCTTTTATTTCTACCTGGACACACAATGGGATAGCATTGTGACTGTTAGAAGGGGTCTTTATTTAAAATCTCATTCAAAGGACAGCATATCCCAGTGATAGACACATATTCATGCTGCAAATAGACATTATGTGCTTCAGGTATGTATGCTCCCAAGTTCACACCTGTGATCAGAACCCACAGTCTTCAGCATCAGGGAAGATGTGCTACTAGCTGCTCCACAAGGTATTCAAAACAATTTTTGTGAAGTACAACTTAACGGATTTGCTTCCATGAACTATGCTAAATTCGGTTATGCCTTCAGCCATACAACTTTCACTTCATTTTTAAAAATCCATTAAAGGGCTTTGTTTCACTACAGATGTCTAACCTCCAACCCACCAAGGTGATTGGGTTTCTGTTGAAGGTGTCATCTACATCCTTGTCCATCACCTGCAATAACAAATACATGCCCATAGCCGACACAAATCAGGATGTGGTAAGGGCCATCACAATCATCACTTAGAGCCATTTTTTGAGAGGAGGGCTTATACTTTCACCCCCCCCCCCCCTCCACAACCTCTGTGCAATGCTGTAGATGTGGGTCTCAGTCACTCATGCTGCTGTATTTAATGTGAGCCTCTGTAACCTCATCCAGTTTGTGCACCTACGTGCTTGCAGGTTGGTGCATTGCAAGGCTTTGCATGGAGGGTCAGCCATGTAATGGTGAAAACGTACAAATTCTCTCCAGGATTATACAACTGGCTACAATTTGCTCATTTCCTTGTTGTTGACTGACCCTCCAGTCCACGTCTCACTGGTCAGAACCTGATCACCAGTGTTACACAAGGGCAAAAGGGCAGTATTCATAAGCATTGCTGCTTAGGGAGCATGCAGAAAGACCAGTACACAATGGCTCAACAAGCAAGTGGTCTTGCCCTGCTGTAAAAGTATAGTACTCAATGCACGGAATACACATGCAAATCATCCCCCCTTTGACTGTAGGCAAGTCAATGAGCCAACACCCCTGAAGTACCAGCTGCTCCTGGTGAGATAACATGGGACAGCAACTAGGTACCTACCAATGGTGTTCCACTCCTGAGCTCAACTGTTCCCCCTCCCCTGTTAATCTTACATATTTGGCATCCTACGTTCTGCATCCCAGCCATAACACAGGGCTGCCCACTACTCATTGGTAATGGGTATCCTATGCAGCATTCAATAAATTGGAAAGGCTAATACATACACTGAGGCCATGAATCACAGAAGTCCCCTACGGGGTACTAAACAACGTGCATGACACCTGGATACACTTGCACAATATTCTAGCCTCCTCTGTACCCAACAGCAGAAAAACAATTTAAACTTTTCAGTAGAAAGTGCTATGCTATGTACACTTTTTGTGGACAATTTTACCAATTCTTATTCGCACAGATACTGTGTATTAAATATATAATTTTGCAAGAAATTAATTTAAATGGGTATTTGCAAACATTTTATTACACTTATCGCTCAAACTGTTCTTATCTTCCTTGTGCTATTTTAAAATGTTGTGTACAATTCTAAATTAATACAGAAGAAACAAACACACAGTCTCCACAAAGGAATGCTGCTTCTGTTACACAACACATTGTAATGATGAAATAAGTAATTGTATACCTGTTTTCTTTTAACATGTGACGAGACCAAACTCGAGCTAAATACCATACCGAATACCTAGGCCTTGCAGTCACTAAGCTCATCTATATCTGGGTCAAAGAAAACATGATTTAAATAGTCAAATGGAAATGTCAAGGTTATCAGTGTAGGTTTAAACGTTTGATGACATTTCAGAGAACTTCTGTTCACTAGTGTGTTCTGATATTTTGACTGAACAAGCTTGACTTACAAACATCTACTTGCATGGATTTACCTACAGCGTTTTAAACCAAGTCAACTACAGTAAAGCCCTATTATAAAATAAATATTTATTCAAAGCTTTTGTAGCAAGCTAACACAAACATGGCTGAAGTATGTGAGGTGTTAAGGGTCAAGACAGAAAATGCATTCTGGCAGCACACTATAGCCAAACAACTCCATCATCAGCAAACCCTGTGTAAAACAAGTTTCTTGCAAACTTATTCCATTTCTTTCACACAAAGCTTAAGTATTTAAAATCTCGAACTGAAAGTGATGTAGCTGAATGAATCGGACTAAAGGAGGAACTAAAATGTTAAAAAAAAAACACAAGTCAACTGTAGAGGAAGCAAAGAAATGGCACAGAAAAATGGAAAACAACTGGATGGATCTTGGAGTTAATTTTATTCCAGTATCCCAAAACAGGTATGGCAGCATTGCAGAGACCATCCTCGAAAAGAAACCACTGCTTCTAGCAACCTACAGAGACATGTTCACTAATGTACAAGCACAAGTGAACTGGTGGAGTCAAAACTTTGCACTACAAAACTGCTACTTAAGATGCCATAATGCTGACTGTTATGGAATCTCATTAGGTATGTACACATCATCTGCTGATTTGCATCAAACACCAAATTAAACTAAAAGCTATGCACACAGCATATCCTTCTATGGATGGAGAGGCAGGAGTGAGAACACTTGGGCAGCATACTGTAAATGATAGATGGCGATACAAGAGATGCTGATGGCACAGGAAAGACAGTACAGCAGGAACTAGTAATAGTTAACCCACAGCAGACCTATCAAACATATGTAATGGCACAATCAGTAAATGGCATCGAGACAGCCCAGAAAGAAGCAGCATGCCAGTGTGGGCAGAGTTTAAGAAGTGACAACATGCAGGGGAACGGTATGAAGGGTCTACTTGGTGCAGAAAACAAAGACAACAGATGGGAAAGACAATGAACATAAAGGATGCAAAGAAAAGGTAATTTATCCATCTCTGGACCACAGGCTAAAAGCCCACATTAGTTTGCATTATGGAGCAATGACTAACCGGCACTAGCAGTGCAGTGGTATCTACTCAAACTGCACCCCCAATACTGTACAAGTGTTTACATGGCCTTGGGGACATGTATGCTTATCATTTGGACAGCCGTTATGAATGTGAGTACTGGTCTGGTTGTCTTCCTTCTTGCAAGCATTATTTTTAACCCTTGATAGGGATTCTAAAACTTGTTCCAAGGTGATTTCAGGGGAAACTAAATTTTCAGGGATAGTAGGAGCAACAATGTGGGTAGGTGGAGTAAATCAAGTAGATTTTGTCATTGAAAATACTCCATTTTATTCAGTCATGATAATGGCTTTTGCCCACTAACTAGACTTCAGTTAAAGTTTGTTCATAGGTTTGCAGTAGACTACTAGGCTAATGGCTTAAGAGCCCTTACAAGCCTAGCCATTATTACCCAAATTTCACCCGATTCTTGATCCCTAAAGGGTACAGGATGGATTACATTTGAGCCTATGCCTTTGAGTATTTTTACAGACTGATCTGGTCCATAAGGGACACTAGCTACACAGCAAGAAGGAACTTGCGATTCCACATCCATTGATCCAAACTGCTCTTGAAGAAGGTCAGGAAAGGCCTCTGCTTTACATGAATAGAAAGCCTGTTCCAGTGAAGGGGTAATCTTGAAGAGACGCAGCACGCTCTCCAGCATGTTTTGTACATGTCATAGACCAGAGTTGGATCCCTCGCAGGCTGACCCTCATGCAGTACGTAACAGTTCCATCAGGGCTGGATTGGTGAGTGCCTTACCGGTTAGACACAGATCACTTGTTAATAGTTGGTAGAAGACAGCGTAAAGGGATAGGGCTTTTAGTCTATACGCAAAGGACAAGATGTTTACACCCTGTATTTTTTTTGTCAGGCACCTCTGAGGCTGCTCCAGCTGTTGCAAGTGCATGGTCTTAAGTACATACCAAAAGGTGCATTGTTCTATTATTGGTCTGACGAGGGCAGAATACAATGGGACTGTAACTTCCTTGATCTGGATGCTGTGCCACATAGAAGGGCTTCCTCACCATTGTGGACATGTGGAGGTCAAAGTTCAGGCTATCTGTATACCTAGATCTCTCACTGCTGAGTCCCCTCTTAAGGGTGCGTTATTAACGCTGTAATTATCATAGAGTATTTGACTTCCTAAAGGGTATGACTATGCATTTTTTGCACTTAGTTTTAGGCCATGGCTCTGGGACCAATTTGTCTGAGTCAGACCCTTCTGAAGGATAGCTACATTTCAGGGGGATTTAGTGATTGCTCCCAACTTGCAGTCATCAGCAAACTTAATCATCCAAAGGTATTCTACATTAGCCTTGACTTCAAAGAAATCCACCAGAATGAGTAGGCATGGCCTCCCCTTGACAAAGCTGAACTGGGTTAGGTCCAGATTTTCGAGTTTTCCTGTGTTATTCATCAGGTCCATTGTTATTATTTCTATGGCCTCGCATACAAGACTAGTAAAACTTATGGGTTTGTAATTTCCCAGGTCTGTTGATGGTCTCCCTTTATGCAGAGGGATGACCGTTGCTGCTCTCCGCTCCACAGGCATAAAGCCCGTAGAGATCCTAGTGGGCCTGATAGGCTGGTCTTGTTTCAAGCTATTTTTCTTTTTTTGTACAAGCTATTTATACCACGGATCCACCAGGGTGGCTTTATTTTTTTTGTTTTTGCTGTTGGGGATATTGTCCAGACTCATCAAAGCTGTGTTTTTAGCTTTAGAGAGTGCAATGGCAACCTATTCTTTGGTGGGTAACTGGTAGAGGGTAGTTCTTGGGGGGGGGGGGGGTAACTGAAGGTGATGGGGAGGTAGAATATGAACCAAAATTATTGACCAGCAGATTTGCTGTATCCTCTGGATGAGTACAGCTGATGCCATGTACAACTAATTCCACACATTGTTGGGTGTTGCCCTTAAGATTGCAGACACAACTGAAAAATGCCTTATGGTTATCCTTAGCTTGGGAGGCTATTTTTCCTAAAAATTTGCTTTTGCAGACATGACTAGTCCCCTGATTTGCTTTTTTAGACAAATGAGAAAGTTTTTGCTCTGTGGTGCACACTTACTCTCTTACTTCCTTACAGGATTTTGTTTCTTTTTTTGTACAAGCTATTTATACCAGGGATCCACCAGGGTGGCTTGTTTTTTTTTTTTTTTTTTTTTTTGCTGTTTGTCATACCCTTATTACAGTCTGGGACTGCCATTTCTATGCAGTTGTTTATATGGTCATACAGGGCTTGTGTATATACCCCCACACAGGCTTCTGTGTTTTCTTAGTTGGGGGGGGGCTTGTAAACTAGATATGCCATTACTTAATAGGAGGTAGTTTGCCTTGGAAAAGTTCTTAAAGGTTTTGGGGTTAGGTAGGGGTTGTAGCTTTACAGTTATTTCAAGGAGATCGGATATAAAAAGTGAGGATATCACTCTCCCATATTTGTGAGTAGCAGGTCTAGGATATTTGTACCTCTACTGGAAGTGCAGACTAGCTGCCCCAGGGCATTTGCACTGACAAAATCTACAAATCTTTGAGCTTACATGATAGTAGTTAAGTAAGCTTCCCAATTAATGGAGGGAATAGTTGAAATGATTATGGTATTGGACTGAATGGTAAGGGATTCTAGTAAATTCAGGAATGATGTACGAGTTTCCTGGTTCGTGGTGGGGGACTTGTAGCTAGCAGGGATCTATAAATGAATTTTTCCTATGGTTAGTTAGACAGGAGTTGCTCAAACATGTCACTGTTTTGACCAGTCTTGAGGTGTGCTTAACCTTTATGCAGATGGATATACCTTGCCCTTTATTGTGCAGTGGGTGATAGTAACATATGAAAGGCATTATAGCCATGCAATGCCGGGTTACCTTCCGTGGCTTTAAACCATGTTTTAGTAACTTCACAGATGCCAACATTCTCTGTGGTAAAGACTGCTTTCAAAGAGTACAGTTTCTTGTTGAAACTCCTAGCACTGAGCAGTAGTACCTTTAGCTTATCCTGGAGTAGATTTTGCTATGTTGGAAGATTTGTCTGTTTGGCAACCCCTAAAAAGGCACTATAGGGGTGGATGTTTTGGTCAATATCCAAAAGCCTAGCTGTGACAGGTGAAGACCCTCCCTGGCAAAGCATCATGGTCTGTCAATCATGCTCTCCAAAACTGACAAACACTGGACCCCTTTGGAATGACACCAGTAGCTAAGCTAACTAAAGTCAATCATTTTCTTTTGGTATTGGGGCATCCATCATCCTTGGAGACAGTAGGATGCCGCCCAATGCTAGTCGTACACCAGTCTGACACACATTCGGAGAATTTAATCATGTCTCTTCATATAGTCCACGGAGGCATGTCTCAGGTCATTTACACCCACATAGACTAACTGAGATATACCTGTACTTTGGGTTTAGTGACCGGAGTGCTTAAGTGATCTGGTGAATCCTAGCCTCTGACAAGTAACCAACTTTAACCTTCTCCGTATCCAGCATGATGACAAAAACATCAGTGTGTTTCACAAAAGTGCACAAAATCCAGTGGAAAGAGCTTATCATGACTGGATAAAACTGGTCTTTTCATTGACAAAATCTTCTCGATTTTCATTTTGGATGTTTTTAAATCCAAGTATTAACTTTTAAGTTTTGTACTATTCTCCTTGCATCTCTGATCAAATTGTTAATCCTGTGACTCAAATTTTGGATATATACAGGGGGTCCTGGATGTATCAGAACCACTGGTAATCTTGTTTCTTTAGGTCTTCCTGTTAAGAGATGCACAAAACTGAAACCGTAACAAACACAATAACTTTATCAGTGCTGTATTTTAAAATGTGTTTGCTTTAGTACACGTGATGTAATTCCACACATGATAGAAACTATTGGGCAAACTGTCATGGTGTAATCTGCTTACTTCATTCTTTTATCAACTGGCTGCTTTAACTGCTGGTATCCTGATAGTAAAGGGCCAGGACATTGCTTACATAAATGCAGTTACAACTACATAAGGAGCTCTGTCAACCCACAGTACTCAAAGGAAATTAAAAAGAGAGAAAAAAAAGTTAATTACCAATTATTTTTCTCCAGTTCTAAATCTATGGCAAAAAACTTTTGGTTTGAAGTAAATTCACTGCCTCATATGTCTGCCATGTACTGCTGATGCAATTCCTTCATAAACATGGATGCTTAAAGTGGCTCTACTAAGGACTTTGTAGAGAGTCTTAAGAGTTTTTGTAGCTTGCTTAACTGTACCAGACTCAAATGTGCATTATATAACAACCCCCCCATTAATATTTGTAAATCCAAGTTATAGTAATGGAAAAAGGTCCGGTAGCCCAGACTTTTTCCATTACTATAACGCTTACAGCAACACTGTCTCGCTATGTTAAATTAATTTAACATAGCGAGACAGCTTTAAAAAAAGCAACAGAGATTTTCCGTTGCTTTTTTTAAAGCTGTCTCGCTATGTTAAACCCATTTAAGATAGCGAAACAGTTTGTAAAAAGCAACAGAGATCTTGCTTTCTCCGTTGCTTTTGCCCACAGCTCTGATGTACTGCGTAGGCATACGCATGCACAGTACATCAGAACTTCTGCAAAATACCAGACAGCTGCAGAAGGGCAGCAAGGAGGCAGAATACAATGCCATTATTTAAGAAAAGTAATTATTTTTTTTCTTAAATAATGTCATTGTATAATAGCAATAACCCACTTCTGGGTGTGGGTAATGCTGGATTTACCCACGGTTGGCTTTGTTTGGCCACTCAGGCTTTGCCCTCGTGACCAAACCACATCAACCATGGGTAAATCCAGCATTACCCACACCCAGGCGTGGGTTATTGCTATAGTATCAGTTAACATATCTGAAGTAGACAGACAACAGCCCGTTCTCTTCATCTGTGGCAAGTTATGCACAGCAAGCCCTAACTAAATATTCTGTACCATATAGCCAACAGCATTTTTTTCTATTCTCCCGCAATATAAATTATAGTGGGAGGGTCTGAAATATTGATCTGTATGTCTTCCTAGTGAGGATTTATTTGTAAGTGTTGTTTCTATTTATACCTAGGCGGGGTGCTGGTAACAAATCAGTATCTGCTTATTGATGTTACTACTGTTACAGAACAGGGGTAATAAGCACGGTATGAGAAAATTAAGAAAAAGCACTGAATGGGTATCTGTAACACTGGTTTTGTACAGTGTTTGCAAAATCACACACAGAGATAACTTACAGTATTTTGTTTTGCAAATCAGTGTTAGACTGGAACAGCAGCTTTTTCAAGTTATTCCACAGTAGGTACTTCAACAGTAGATTGGCACATACCTTCAGACATCTTAGCACAGGAAATTTGGGAAAAAGCCAAAAATAATGAGGGAGGCAAAAGTCCAAAATCAGATACATATTTTTAATATTGCTCTAATAAATTTAGAAAGTTGTTAGAATAACATGTTTTGTTTTAGCATGCATTCTTGAAGGATATGAACTCTGAAACAAATATCTGTCATTACTTAATGACTTCATAACTCAATAGTTTTCCAGAAAACCACAAATGTTATGTGGAACCAACCAAAAATATTAGGCAAAACAAAACAAAAAAAAAAAAAAAAAAAAAAAAAAAAAAGATTGTTAAAAGGTATACTAGCAGACAGGGTATGCAGCCCTCCAATTCAGTATGATGTCTCTTCCTTCTAGTGCTGGAAAAAAGCTACTCCACGGCTTCAGGCTTACCACTGAAAAAGCCCTGTCCCTATTTGGCAGCTTTGTTCTTGCAAACAAGGGAAGGAAGGAAAATCATTCAGTCCTTATACGTCTCCAAGACCTGATGTGCAGCATACTCCCTAAATGGAGGGGCACCTGTCAGAACACAATGTTTCAATCAGAAAAAAAATATTAAGCTTGTCCTCACGACAACTGCAAACTAGCTTCACAACTGCTTTAAATGGCATTACTCTGGAGAGCCTGCAAGCCACACCTGCAAATTTTACAGCACATATCCATGATTTAATCACTTACCCCGAGGTATGCGGCTGAGCAGAACTCCATTTATGGGAGATGGATCCTTATGGCATTTGTAACTTTTGCCTCTAGAAATGGCAAATGTTTGATTTACCAACAGACTGCCAGCTCCTGCTGAAATCTGGTAACAGAATACTACAAGAAGGCAACATGCTATGCGAAGGGGAGACTAAAGAGCAATAGATACTCAGATTCATACTCATGTTCTGCAAGATTTACAGCTAACCCTGACCCACTATCCTTGTGTAACTAATGCCACCCTGTTACTCATGCCAAAATTTTCCTCTATGCACATTTTATTCAGCATTTTGTTCTTAATAAGCAAGCCATAAACATTAACATGGTCCTGACTCAGCTGAGATACAGCGATGTCTTTATCATCATCTCATTGAACAGCAGCACCACCACTAGAATAAACTAAGGAATTATAGCCCAAGTATTCTATCCAAATACCAATAACAGCGCTTGAGAAAATACAGTGAAAAGTGTTATAAACCTTGTGTCACATCAACACCAGTCCCTCTTGGGCTAAACAAGTAATCTTTCACAAATACATCTTCTATAGCTTGGAGATGCGAAGACCACAGCAATTATTTCTTCACAGAGACATTTTGAAGCACACAGTGGAAGTCAAAAAGGTAGACCAAGAATATCCCAGGGTTAAGCTACGTCTCCGGGAACAGACACCTATGTAGCTATTTGTACTTCTCCCAACTTGCTAGTCTGCTCTTCTATATCACTTCTAAAGCATCTCAACAACCCTCAACCTAGGAAGTTACTAGGGTATTGACCCTGAGGCCCTTGCAAGCCAAGCCAAGAATTTAACCCATGTTCCAGCAAGTCAGCACCCTAATGCCACTGTCAAGCAGGGACACACGTGGAATCCCAGGGATGTATTTTCTGTTCCCCGTCCAGGTATCCAAGTTGCACTTAAAAGTTTAATGAGGTACTCTGCTTTACGTGGAGAGGGAGTCTATTCCACAAAAAGGGGAGTCTCTGGGACACAAATCTGTCCTGCCAAGGAGTGCCATTGATGTTACAGACCAGGTTGAGGTCGCTCGTCTGGGTTACTAGAGTGGAGCTTGACTTGCAGATATGCAGCAGTCCCATCAGGGCGGGGTCTGAGATTGCTTTGTATGCCAGACAGAGGTCACCTCTGAGGAGTCTGTAGGAGACTTAGTAGGGGGGGACAGGGCTTTTAGCATGTCTATGTAGGGTAGATGTTGGAGGCCCTGGATTCTACGGGTGAGGATCTCTGTGGTCTCTCTCCAGCTGCTGCATGTGCTTTGTGAGGTACATGCTGAAAGGGACATTGTACTCAATAATGGATCTTATAAGAGACGAATACAGAGATGCTATGACCACCTTGTCCCCGGATGAGATACCCTTATTAAAGAAGTGGGCCATGTAGAAAGCCTTCCGTACAACAGAGGCAATATGGTGGTCAAAAGTCAGTTTGCTATCAACCTGGGTGTCCAAGTCCCTCATGACTGATTGATAAGGCACTAAGCATGCAATGTGATAATTTGTGGGGATGTCATTCTCCCCAAAAAGGGGGGGGGGGTGATGCATTTTTTGGCATTCAGTTTGAGGCCATGTTTCTAGCACCAGTCATTTGTTTGAGTGAGAACCTTTTGGAGGATGTCCACATCACTAGGGGAAATGATGACCGCAACCAGCTTGCAGTCATCTGCAAACATGGTCAACCATAGCCCACTAGATTTGGCCTGCACTTCTGAGAAGTATATCCCAAACAGAAGAGGCTCCCAAGACTGATTCCTGGGGTACACTGCTTGTTTCAGGTCTACTATTTGAGGTGGCTTCCCCTGTTTTGTCTAGGTGGGTTCTATCAGTGAGCCAGTTTTACTACCTATCTGGTAACATATGGATTTGATGCCTAGTTGAGAGAGTTTATCTATTACACTTAAGTGGGGAACAGCATTGAAGGCCTTGGCCAGGTAAAGGTAAACAGTGTGCACCATCTTCCCTGGTCTATGGCCTTGGTGACTGTTTCAAAGTTGATCAAATTTAACAGACATGACCTGGCCTTGACAAAAACCAAACTGTGTGGGATCAAGTGTCTGGAGGTTGCCAGTGTCCTTGTTAATGAGGTCCATGACAATCTGCTCCATGGCCCTGCAGATCAGGCTAGTTAGGCTGATGGGTCTATAATTTCCTGGATCGGTGGCTGCTCCACCTTTGTGCAAAGGGATGACAGTAGCTGTCCTCCATTGGGTTGGGACGAAGCCAGTACTCAGCCTTTTGGTTGAATAGGGTGCCTAATGGTGCTGCAATCTCCTGCCTGAGTTCATGTAGGCTGCAGCCTGGGATGCTGTATATTTTGTCTGTGAGGAGGCAGTGATGACTTGCTCCCTACAGACATGGGGAGGGGGGCAGGTACTGAGGATGTCCTGTTTTACTGACAGTTAACAGAGGAGTGAAGTTTTCACTGAACCAGTCTGCCAGCAGGTTGGCTGTATCTACAGGGTTTGTGTATGTGGTGTCCTTGACCACAAGTTCTGAGCAGATCTGGGTGCCTCCCTTGAGATTGCAGACATATTTTACCCTGTTGTAAAATTTCATCGACTGCTCGTTACTCTTCAATAAATGACACTGTGTGTGGCCAACTGATCATCCTGTTCATAGGTTCACAGGTTGGTAAGAGGCTATCGGCCCTAGGGCCTATACAAGCCTAGCCATAACAATTTCCCTGGCTATTTCTTCCCACAATATTTTCTTCCCTGGGCCCCCTGTCTAGCAGGGCGACTGACGTGATCCCTGGGGTAAATTTCCTATATTCCCATCCAGTTGTCAAGGTTCCTTTTGAAGACGGCCAAGGAGGCGCTCTGTTTGACATGTATGGGCAGTCTGTTCCAGAGTATGGGGAGTCTCTGGGTCAGGAACCTATCCCTCCAGCATGTTTTGTTCATTGTGATGACAAAGTTTAGATCCCTAGAGCATGTGTTATACTACGACAGTAACATGAGGATCACCATCTCACATTGTCACTAAACAGGACCGGGATGTGAAAGGCTATAACTGCAGTGATAACAAATGGAGATGAGCAGCAACTTGCATTTTAACTTACAGGATTTAAGTCAATTAGTTGCTCACAAGCTAAATCCTGTACTCCTGAATTTGATTTCCTCAAGCTCCAATCAATCTACTGTGTGAATTTAAGAAAGTCATTTAACCAGACAATGCTCCTGGTTCTTGCCTGAAAGGAAGTACTTTTGTTAAAGTAAGAGAAGCAATGGGTTACATAATTTGTTCTACTGGGTCTGTCAATGAGGTGAAATTAAATAAAGATGACGCAAGTGTGTCTATAAGCACAGCAAAATGTCAGCTTTTCAAAGCCTGGCAATAAGAGAAAAACATGCCTGGCTATGAATGTGGACATGAAAATGGGATGGTTATGACAAACTCTACCCAAGCAAAAATAAATAAAATAATGATTGCCAAGAAAGTTCTCTAGCAATAAACTGTGGTCTGTCTAAGGTTACTGCTATTTTTTCCAAGACAGAAATGTTCAAAAAGCATTTGGGTGCAACAGATACAGCATTGCTATGCTATCCAAAAATTTCTGTCCTGCACAGGTTAAAATGGTGAAGTGGTGTGTGTGACGCAGCCTGTCTTTAGGGATATTTTAACAGAAGAATTGGCAACTATCAGTGACTCAGCAGGTATACATGCAGAAAGTACAGCTGTGTACACTTACCATAAATGTAGATGTTAGAGTATATTCACTGTTGCAGTCATTACATTTGGGTTATCCTGCTGGCAGTTTGCCCTCAGTCGGCCTGAATTCCAAAGTCTTGGGTCCTGCGTCGGTTGCTGTCGCCTCTTCCCTGACGTCAGGTCATCAGGGGTATAAAAGATGCAGCCGGCGCCATTTTATTCAGTTTTTCTTGCCCCAGATGTCAGGTGCCCCCAACAGGGTAGGCTAAAATTATGTAAATAAAACATACATGCACCAAAAATAAGTTTTACCTTCATCTATAAGCAAATACATCACCTAGGTTGTATAGATTAGAGAAGAAAAGATAAGTTCCAGCAAAAATAAGGGGGATGGCGGGTGGGTAACCTGGACTGCAACAGTGAATACACTCGAACATCTACATTTATGGTAAGTGTACACAACTGTACTATGTTCTTCGTGTTTCACTGTTGCAGTCATTACATTTGGGTTGAGTCCCAAAGCTATGGTTGGGGGGCTGGAGCAAAACAGCATTAGGAGCGGCTATGAGGCCCTGCAGAACTGCAGTGGCAAAGCCTGCCCTGGATTTAGAGTAAAGAGGCATATTATAATGTTTTGTAAAGGTATGCACTGAACTCCAAGTAGCAGCCTCTAAAATGTTTTTGGTTGGCACTCCCCTGAGAAAGGCTGCAGAAGTGGCTGCAGCTCTGGTTGAACGTGGCCTAATGCCCTTAGGCACTGGTTTGCCATGCTGTGAGTAGCAGAAACAAATGCAGTGACCTATCCACTTTGAAATAGTCTGCTTGTAGATAGCCTTTCCTTGTGATGCTGTGGCATATGCCACTAGTAGTTGTTCTGTCTTTCCTTGTGATGCTGTGGCATATGCCACTAGTAATTGTTCTGTCTTTCTGAAAACTTTAGTTTTGTCCAAGTAGAATTTAAATTGTCTGTGTACGTCCAAAGAATGCAGAATTTTCTCCCCCTTGTTCTGTGGATTTGGATAAAAAGATGGCAAATTAATTGTTTGGTTAAGGGCTACACTGGCTACCACCTTAGGCATAAATGTAGGGTTTGTTCTCAGAGAGACCCTGTCTGGATAAAAAAATGATAAAGGGTTCCACAGCCATGAGAGCCTGTAGCTCTGAAACTCGTCTTGCAGAAGTTATTGCTAGGAGCAGAGCTGTTTTCCAAGATAAGAACTTTATATCCGCAGTAGGAGCTGGCTCAAAAGGAGGTAAGGTGAGTTTTTCCAAGACATAATTGAGGTCCCATGCAGGTATTGGTGTTCTCCTTAGAGGCCTTAAATTTTTGGCTCCTCTGAGGTACTGCCTTAATAAAGGATGAGAAAACAGTGGTGGCTCTGTATTGTAATGAGCCGAAATGGCAGTGGCATGGATTTTAATTGATGAAAAAGATAGGCCTCTGTCCAGCATCTCAGTTAAGTAATGTAAAATCTGAGGAATATTTGGGACAGCTGTATCAGTTCCTTGAGCTTGGTTCCAAGTGCAAAATTTCCCAGCATAGGATTTTCTAGTAATAGGCCTTCTAGCTTCTAAAATGACATCCATCACAGCTTTACTAAGAGGTGTGGTTTGTATGGCTACATTATCCGCCATGCTGCCAGGTTTAGGGTCCTGAGTTGGCTGTGCCGAATCTGACTGTTTCGCTGGGGCAGTAGATGAGATATTTTGAGGTAAGGTCCAGGCTGGGCATTGGGACAAGTTGATCGGATACCAGTACTGGCGTGGCCAGTCTGGGGCAATCAGAATCATTTTTGGTTTCTCCTGCCTGACCTTTAGGAGTACCTTGGGGAGGAGAGGCATTGGAGGAAAGAGGCAGTGGAGGAAAGGCATATACTGATAGGTTTGTCCAGTTGAAAGATAAGGTGTCCACTTTCCAAGCTCGTCTGTGATAAGTCCTTGTGCAGAATCTTTTTAGTTGATTGTTTTGAGGGGAGGCAAATAGATCTATGTCCGGGCATCCCCATTTCTTTATCATGCTGAAGACTTGTGGATCCAGGTGCCACTCGTGGGGATCCATGAGGTTTCTGCTTAGTTCGTCTGCTAGAGTATTTTCCTTTCCTGGCAGGAATTGTGCCTGCAGATGAACTTGGCAAGTCAATGCTGTGTCCCATAAAGCCACAGCTAGTCTGTACAGGGGATAAGAATGAGTGCCCCCCTGCTTGTTTATGTACCACATGACCGTGGTGTTGTCTGTCTTTATCAGTAGTTGTCCTGGATGAAGTAGGTTCTTGAAAGCTGTCAGGGCATTTTGAACCGCTAGCATCTCTTTTTGATTGATATGTAGATGCTTTTGGTTTGTGGACCAAGTGCCCTGAATGCATCTTCCTGCTATGTGTGCCACCCAGGCATAATCTGATGCATCCGTTGTTAGGCTCTGCCTGGCTGGGGGTAGTGAGAATGGCTGTCCCTTGTTTTGGTGACAAGCCTTTGCCCACCATCGAAACTCCTGTTGCAGGTGGGGAATTAGAGTAATCATTGTTTCCAGACTGTAGCAATGTTGTGTCCAGACACATTTTAGGTACCATTGAATTTTCCTCATATGCAGTCTTGCATATGGAATTAGTAAGACGCAGGATGCCATGAAGCCCAAAGCCTGCAGAATTCTTCTTGCATATAACTGGGCCTTTGTTGCCAACTTCCTTGAAATAGGTAGTCAGTTGCCTTTGTTTGTCTGGAGTGAGATAAGCCATCTGGGCAGTTGTATTTAAACTTGCACCTAGGAATATTATCTCTTGAGAGGGTACTAGCTTTGATTTCTTTTTGTTGACTGTGTACCCTAGGCATGTTAAAAGTTTTATCACAAAAAGTCAGATGCTGTAGTAGAATGTCCTTGTTCTCTGCTTGTATGAGGCAGTCGTCCAAGTAAGGATATATTTGTATTCCTCTTTGTTTGCAGTAAGCAATTACTGGTGCCAGGCACTTTGTGAAGACCCTGGGCACAGTAGATAAGCCAAAGGGCAGTGCAGAGAATTGGTAATGCTTTGAGCCAGCCTTGAATCTAAGGTATCTTCTGCATGATTGTCTGATTGGGACATGCAGGTATGCCTCTTTTAGGTCTAAAGTCACGAGCTAAGCCTTGCTGCCAAGCATGGGCAGAAGCTGCTGTAAGGTCAACATCTTGAATTTTGGTATGTCCAGGAAAGTGTTTAGAATAGATAGGTCCAGTATTGGTCTCCATGCTTTGTCCTTTCTAGGTACCAAGAACAGTCGAGTAAAATCCTTGTCCCTGCTCTTTCTGTGGCACTTGTTGAATTGCCCTCATGTCCATGAGAGCAGCGACTTGTTTTTGAGCCTCTGCCCATTGATTTTTTGGCAGGTCTGGCCAACCGTTTGCCCTTGGCAAGGAATGGAAATGAAACTTGTAACCTTGTGGCAGTATGTCTAGAATCCATTTGTCCTGGGTTATAATGTGCCAATTTTGAGAAAAAAGTGCTAGTTTTCCCCCTAAGGTTGCTGCCAGAAGATAAGTGCTTGGTGCAGGCAGGTGGAAATCATTGGGACTGTTTCCTGTAGGATTGTGATTTGTCCTTTCCACCTTTGGAGGTAGAAGCATTCCACTGCTTAGACCTGTAGGATCCTTGCGGCTGTGATCTGCCTCTAGAGCATCTGGATCTGCCCCTTTGAGGTCTGTCTGAGACTGGAAAGGACCAATTCTTTGTAGGCCAGTCTCTGCTAAATCTAGGTGGCTGTACCTCTAAGAAATCCTTGACCGTTTGCATAGCTTTAGCTTTGTCCTCCATTTTCTTTAACACCTCTTCTGCCTTAACACCAAACAAGGTATCATGTTGTAAAGGAGCATCTAATAATTTTGCTTTAACATGGTCAGGCAGATTTTGTTCCTTTAACCAAGCATGCCTCATAATGACAGAACCCGTAACAGCGGCCCTGCAGGAGGCCTCCGGAGAATCAAACCCACATTGCAAAGTATGCTTTCCAACTTGTTTAGCTGCATGCAATAAATCATGCATTTCTTTGTTTTCTGCACATTCAGAATTTGCCATCATTTTCTGTTTAAGCAGTGTCATGATATATTGCTGATATCTGAGCATATGAAACTGGCAATTTAAGGCCCTTATAGCCAAAGTAGCAGATGTGTAAATCTTTTTTCCCCATCTATACAAAGCCCTAGAATCCCTGTCAGAGGGGGTAGAGTTTTTTGCAGTAGAAGCCTTGACCCCTTTTGGACCCTGTAGTATCTGTCCAGCTTAACAGGAGCTGGAGGTAAAGAGTCAGGGGTCAGACTAGACTCAGAACACATCATCTACAATGTCCAACACAGGTGGAATAGCTAGAGGCCTGTGTTGAGGTAGTAAAAGGAAGTCTCTGAGCCTTTTCTTAGAATCTGAAAAATCTTGGCTCTCCCAGTGGAAGTGTTCCCCTCATGGTATGCAAGGTTTCCCCAAAAGAGTAGTCCTCAGGAGGAGAAGCTGAGGGAATTGATTCTTCAGCATCGGAATCCTCATAGGGGGGAAGAGAATATTCCTGATCAGAAGAAATGGCAACCTGATCTTAAGATTCATAGTCTGTCTCTTGCCTAGGCCTCTTATCAGGAGGGGTATGGGAACCCCTGATCAAGGTAATTAAGTCTTCGGCCATTTTGAGCATCTGTTTTTTGGGCACGGAGGCCTGTCCTTGTGGCTGGTGAACTTGTTTCTTTGCCTTTAAAGGCATTTTAGTCTTTGAAGTCGGTTTAATATACAATTGTTTAGGTCTGAATACACCCTCATAAGCAGATGCCTGCTCAGCGGCTCCGGACCCTTCTGAGGGAATAATCTCCGTGGCTCCAATACCTTGAGTTTCCTGTGGCCTGGCCGACTCCACATGGGAGTTGGTAGTGGCCTGCGACTCTAAAGTAGCAGGCGTCAGGGCCTCATTAAGAACCGGCGACTTGCTTAGGAGAAGCTTAGTCTGTTTTGGACCTCGGTTGCCTGTCTTTTTCTTTGCGTTTTTTGTGAACTCCGGTAGTCGGATGGCTATCCGACGACATTGTATAATTAAATCTTCACCCAAAATAGCTTCAAAATCGTACAGACGCTTAATAGTGCGTTGGTTAAATCTAGCACAAAACCGACAACTAACAACGTCGTGGTCAGGGCCTAGGCAAGGAATACAGTAAGAATGAAAGTCCTTATGAGGTATTTGCTTCCCACAAGAAATACAATTATTAACTTTTTCTGACATTGGTAAGGAGCAAGAAAAAAGTTTCCCCAATGGGGTACTTGGCTTTTAATGAAGACTTTGGATCTGAAACTCTAACACGAAAATCTCAGGAGTCGACTGACCGGCACTTGCGAACTGCTTCTGCTTCAGGCACCGCGTGACAAGAAAGACTGAATAAAATGGCGTCGGCTGCATCTTTTATACCCCTGATGACCTGACGTCAGGAAGAAGTGACAGCAACTGACGCAGGACCCAAGAATTTGGAATTCAGGCCGAATGAGGTCAACTTGCCAGCAGGATAACACAAATGTAATGACTGCAACAGTGAAACATGAAGAACATCTGCACAATGATGCATCTTAACTAAACAGAAAAACAGACCAGGAGCAATTGAACTAACGACTACAGAAAATGCTGAGATGCCAAAGGAAGAAAACCTTTTCTGAACAGCCAAGAACTTTATAAAATTGTCTTCAGGCTTGTGTTATAATATGTACAAGTTTCGGATGAAAAAGGAAATTTAAGAACTGAGAAATTGTCCGTCTGCTCCAGTCACTCAGATTCAGGTGAAGGACACAACCATTTTGCTGTAAAAGCACAAGACTAACTCAATTTACAATAGATCCAAAAGCTACTGCTGCAACTGGATATAACCTGAAATTTTGTAAAAATGTCTGACCAATCCTTTCCAGTAAAGCCAATTTCTAGGTAATGTTATGGACCCATTATCAAGTCAAGTGCCCCCTGACTCCACAAGGGTCAAGATGATGTTCGACCGGGGGGGGGCAGGAAAAGGTATGCAAAGGCAAGAGACAACAAACTATAATTTATTTTAGGCATTTTGATGCTACCAAAATAAGATCTGCTTGGTTCTCCACACATTCTACAGACATCAGAACTTTATTTTCTATAATACAAAGCAGTCAAAGTCATTACAACAGGCTGCTAATTTACTGGAAGGCAAGCTCAATATTTTAGCAGGCCAGAGAATGTGAAATATGAGAAAAATATCTAGGAACCTTGTGTACTGTCTTCTGCAAAGAAGGGGGTCCATTTAAAAAAAGAACCCTACAAACCTGTATTTGAAGAAATAGTAAGATGGATTCTATTTGCAAGTGAGGCTCAAAGATATGCTCAATATTCTCACAATGTATTTGGGTTTCTTTAAAGATACAATGCCTGAAAAGTAATTCATTTTAGTATTAATTCTCTCCTGTTCATCCTGTCACTGCACAACGGGTTAAGGGAGGGTGACCCTCTGCTCGGTGATGAATCAGGTTACAGTGGTATTGCCACAGTTGACCCAGATAGTACCAGTGAGGAAACCTGTTGATATTCCCCTTTAATGTTCATAACAACAATCTTATATATGCCATGTTTCATGGGGTAAGTGATCAATTCCCCTGGACCTAAAGTGACTCACTGTAGACTCCCCACTCTGTAGAATCTCTTGCTACAGCTTGTAAAGAAACATGTGGAATGAAAGCCTTAATAATGGGCCAGACTAAAGTTATACTCATGGCAAGAACACATTTGCAGCTGTTGGAAAGACCAAAACATGCTGTTTGAGTCAGAGTGGATTACAAAGACTTGCATCTGACACTAACTGTCATTATTAGCCTTGCATTGCTCGTGTATAAGACTAGGTAAATCCCAAAGGCATAAAGAATGTTGTGCTGAAGCAGAATGAAGAATTGTAACGTGTCAAAAGGACATGTAACCCATTAAGTTCTTCTGGACACAGAAGGAAGACACTTGATTAGAATACGAGAACTGAATTCATTCAAAAGGATTTCTGTGGGACTTTTAGGAGATTTGAAGTGACATCCACTTGCAAGAATAGATTTTGAACTGTTTCTCTATGGAGCTGAACTCTTGTGCAAGATGCAGCTACTAAAAATAAATCATCCAAAAAAAAAAGAGGAAAGAAAAACACCACCACATGCTGCATTCTGAGATGGACAACTACTGGTGTTAGACACACTTGCTGCCTAAAAACAACAAATCAACACATATGCAGGCAGTCACTGCAACCCCCACCTTGAGGGCTCTGCCATCATACTCCACTCTCTAATTATAATCTTCGAGCACACCTCCCAACCTCTTAGAGCAAGAAATCTGGACAAAGCCACTAATAATGGGGGGGGGGGGGGGGGGGGCACAGGCCCAAAAATAGGGATACTTTTTATATGTTGCTCTTACAAACCTATAAAGTTGACGGACTAACAGGTTTTGTATTGGCCTGAATTTTTTTGAAAGATATGAAGTCTGAAACTTAAAGGCCTGCCATTATTTTCTGACTTCAGCTCTCAATGATTAGCCAGAAAATCACAACTTTGACAAACAGTCCAAAAATCAGGACATTCTGCAAAAATCTAGATAGTGGAGAGGTACGTCTCAGAGCATCAAAAAGAAAACTTGTCTTTTCCCACTTACCCATATCAACTTACCTCAGAGATGGTACTAAACAGCATGTGTGAAAAACAAAAGATGGTGCACTGAAGCATTGACAGTACACAATATGACAAACATATAGGACATCACATGCAGACTCCACTTTAGTAAAAGGAATGACACCATTTCAATTAAAATCACTTCAGAGATTCCCACCAGATTGTGGCCAGCTATATGAAGAGACAACTAAGTGAAATCACCGAGTTCCGCTTCCTAAAATAGACTACTCTCAGAACGGATTTATACATAATGGGGCATACAAAGGTTTTCCCCTGCAGATGACTGTGGAGGACAAAGCCTCTGAGGAAAAAAGTGTGAAAAATATGTCGGCAAGTCAGAAGAGATGCTTTCTACCACTATCTTACAATACTGGGATACACATAACTGGTTTTCACAAGACCAATCTAATTACAATGTCAAAAATCTATAAGCTGGTTATTTTTTTTTACTTAAGCCAACTAGGCAAGGCTCAAATAACTTCCTAAGGAGCATGTTAATGAAACTGGACAGTAGTGAAGGCACTTTTATCCTTATTGCCTTTCCCATAGCCACCCACTGTTTTTTTTTTTTTGTTTTAAGAACATGCGATTAATAGTGCTTTAAAAACACAGAACATGGTGCATGTCAATCATAATGACACATTTCTTCCAATGTCCTTTTTTTGGAAATACATTCACAACAGCAGCTTCAAACATCGAAGCTCAAAACATCCATCACACATGGTCAAAACACACAAACAAAACAACTAAAACTAACATCTTCACAGGGTGGTAGGCCTCCCTGTTTGCCCCTGCTAACTATATATACAAACTCAGAGATAGCACTACAGTGGAGAATGGGTGAAAACAGTCCCTGCTGTACCACAATCTCATGCAATGCACTACTTTAAAGACTATCAGCACTATTACAAATTTGGTAGCAACATACTTTCACTGTTGTGTGTTTAGACATTGTGTGGCCAATGTTTTGAGCTTCGAAGTTTGATGCTGTCGCTATTCTAAAACTATTCTGCTTTTTGTCCTCATTCCTGCTGGCCATCATGCATCTCCCAATAGACCTCTGTTCCCCCCCATACTACGGAATTACCCCAGTGAGAACCTCCGGCAGCCATGAGGTCCTGTTGGGCCCTCACCAGTATCCTGGTAATAGGGGCCTTTGTATAGCCCAACCCCCCCCCCCCCCGGGGACCTGCAATGGCTTCCTCTACAGGGGAATGCTCCAATACATGCACTGATGGGTAGCCAGTGGTTTGGAGAGCCAAAAGCCCATCCTCAGGATGGAGATCATGAGTCCATCATGCCTACAAGGAACTGCAGCTGGCTATATGCATCCCCTTCTGCCCCACCCTCCCCCCAGAATGGACATGTCCATCCTTCCATGGCAGCTACATCAAGGGCCCAGCCACTAATCTAACTGAAGTCACCTGTGTGACAGCTGGGCTTCTTATCCCCCTATCCCACTACAGCTGGCTTACAATATCCTTACTGAAGATGTTTTCATTTTAGTACTTCTCCTTAAATTTCACATTTGGTATCACAGCGCTCCATGGCTCCAATATGTTTTATTTTTATTTATTTAAAGTCGAGACATCATCTTAAGGAATGCATAAAACTCGATAATCACAAAATAAAATATGGAGTATCATCACAGAATTTTATATAAAACTAGCAACTAACTTGGTGACTTTACACTATGTATAAGCCATGTCTTATACAAGCCAATCAAATCAGAAAAAAATTTCAACTCAATATCCTACCTCAAAATAAAAATGTTATTCCCTACTACTGCATTACATAGTATTATTTCTATGTTTATTTAATAACGAAGTTAATTTAGGCTGCCAATTATAATTAACCTGTGTTGATTTTTTTTTTCAAAGCAATACCATTAATTTTTCTGTGAATTAGTGCGTGCTGTTTTTAGTTCCAACATTCTAACATAACAAATTCCAATTCAAACAATACCAAACCAATTGGGAAGACAATGGGAGGATACCTGTACGGCTCCTAAGTATGTAACACAGTCCAGAAGGGTTAGGATCTTTGTTTGGAAGTGTTTGCATAAGGTGTTTTTATAGCCCAGGCAGACTTTGAAGAATTGTTCCTCCAGTAAATAAATACTGGAGGCTTGAAGGGGAAGAATGTGGTACATGGGAACATGTTTTTAGGGAGTGTAATGAGTTGGCAGATTAAAACAAATCCCTATAGAGTATTCTGTCAGAAATTTGGGGTGAGCTAGCAAATGGCTAGAACTAAGGAAATGAGTTTATGCTGGGATACAGGATTTGAATTACCTAGCCAAAACTGGGCCTTATCAAGTTTGAGCTGCTAAAAAGTACAAGAAAATGGACACCAGAATCTAAACCACATATTTGGAGTACTGAATAATGTAAACAAGATAAAAGAACTGGAAGTGGGATCTTTAGAAAAGGAGAGGAGGAACTACATAGAAATAAATGTAATTTGTAGGAATAATACATACAGAATAATGTTCAGGAGGAGTGAGATTTAAGGGAAGGCAGGGATGGATTTATGTAATGTTGGACTAAATAGGTATTATAAAGTAAAAAGAACACACACACTTCTATAATGTATCCAAGTGAAAAAATATTAATATAATTTGTTTTCTACTAATGTTTGCATACCTGTGTCTTAAATGATAATGTTTAAAAAGTAAAACATTACAGAACATTTCTCAGAATAATGTATCTACACAAAATGCACTTAGCTGGTTCATGGGGACGGTGGGCATAACAATGGAAGCATGTATAAGCATTCAAATAGTTTATATATATATTTATAAGGTACGCACATGTATATATTTGGAGTTGGGTTAAAAATCTGCTTAAACGTATGACAGAATATAATGATCTAGAATACTGACTTGTGTTGTTTTTACATCAGAAGTCCAGGTTCTAGAAAGCCACTTGTCTCAGCAGCATAGAAGGATGGAGGCCCAACTGTGAACCAGGCAACCACAGTTCAGTTAGCAGTCCCTGCAACAGAGAAGCCAGGGGGAGTAGTTAGGAGGTGTGGCCTTTCCTGTTGGGGGAGGTGGGTTTGCATATGCTCAGAACATAAGAGATCTCCCTGGTGGAAATTGAAGGGAATACTGTTTATGCTGAGAGGTGGGAGGGGGGGGGGGCAGGACTGCTTGAAAGGAATGTCCTCAAAGAGCTGAGGAGTCTGACTCATCTGCCATCAGTCTACTGCATATTCCTCCCCAGTATGTGTGCGATATTAGGTGTGGGGAGAAGATATAAAATCTTGAACCACTCCTGATGACTACCTAGATGAAGACTTTTCCAAGTCAGCTCTCACCTGGTAAAGAGAATGAATGGCTGATAAACAGGGAAAGGGTCTGATGGTCCCAGTAGGACAAAAAAAAGAAAAAAAGAAAATTATCTAAAAGACAGCATCACTAGGCTAATCAGTAAAGCAGGATTTGTACTTAATAAATAATTAATATGGTAATCACGTTGAGTTTCTTTTTTGTGTTATGCATCTAAATCATTTAATTTTCATTCTGATGACAATTATTGGGCAGCGCCCAAGCAAGAACATCATATACCAATGTTCTCTGTGGGCATTCAGTCTACTAAAGGCATACTTGTTAAAGAGGTTAGATGACGCTGTCATTTATGCCTGAATTCTGTAAATCAAAACTGCCAACTATTCTTTCAAACATAAAAAAATACAGAATGAAGAGCTCATCAACTAGAACACATATACATATAAAAAAACCTCACAAGGGACAGGCATGCATGAATAACTGATGCATTTGGAGCAAAAAGAACTAAACAGGTCCCACCCCTTTGGTGCATAGGAATGAACCCCTACAACCTGTACAGCCCACCACAAAGGTGACGTCACCTGGGGGGTAACCGATCTTTCGCAATCATTTATAGAAAGGCAATGGCTGGCACATATGTGCAGCCATGTCATGGAGGAAGTAGACAGGAAAACACTCCCATTATTCCCAGCCCAGGCAGACATTGCGAGTCAACTGAACACCTAAAGGGAGTGTCTGTCTGATCACCCTGCGTCAGATACTAGGAACAGGCAAAGTATGAAAAGTGGTCTCCTAAACAAGAGCAGCCAAAAAAACAGCTGCTACTTAGTACAACAGATAGTACTATAATGAACAATCTGAATGAAGACTACATACCGTCTCATGCAGTCCTAAAGTGTTCAGATGAGATTTACTGGGTAGCTTTCCCGATCTTATCCCCTAGGATTCAACTCCACATGAAATTCTCCCCATCTTGTGGGATACTGCAACGTTCCATATTTTTCTCTACTGTACATAGTACACATACCTTCATGAGGGTATGGAACTGAGTTACAGATCATGTCACCACTGCTACTCAAAAATTAACCAAATCTGTCTTAGCTTTGCATTGGAATGATGATTACACCTCATCTTAAAAATATGGATCTAACATTTTATGTTTATATAAACCAGGCTGGGTAAAACTGAATTCTTCCAAAACTAAGCTTCTTAGTAGCACAGTAAACTATTATGAAATGTTCAGGTTCTTTGGTTTCACCACAAAATTAGTATGTTGTGAGGTGGCTTAAAAGCTAAGTTCCTTAAGGAGGCAATATAATTTGGCAGTGTTTCAAATGTTCAGCTGACACTCAAAATACAATGTCTGCTGTAATTAAATCATCTAATTACGATTTCAGAAACATTATCAGGATGAAGTTTATGACCTTGAGCCTCCACTTTCATGAGTCCCTTGTCGCAAATTTTTAATTATTTAGTTTTGCATCAGGCTGCCTGAATTACTGTAACGCACTACATAGCAGACTTTGTGGTGGTGCTGCAGTAGCATTGTGGCCTCACAGTAAGACACTGTCCGGTTCGATTCTCAGCTAGAGCGTCTTCTGCGTGGAGACATGCGTGAATGGGCGTACCTTTGTTGAAGGTTGTGCGTCAGGGCTGGTAACTCGGCACATAAAAATCAACTACCAATCATTAGCGGACCGGAGTTCCGCTGTGGCGACCCCCAACCGGGAAAAGCCGAAAGACACAACAGCAACTACATAGCAGACTTCCTGAAGTGGAACTCTACTGTCTGCAGCTGATGTAAAATGCCTAAGGGTATAAAACGACAGTACAAGTAGCCAATAGTTGAGTGATTTCAGAGATGATGTCATGAATGGTAAATCAATGGCAAATCAACTGTGGGATTTAGATACAAATACACCAATCCCATTATGCACAATGAGGGATCTCTGCTTGTCTGGCATAATCCAGCTGTATCAACTTCAGAAGGATTGCTAATTATCCAGAGGATTAGAGTACCATCATTCAGCATTTCTCTTGTGCTACATGTATACTTCTGAATTTTGTAACAATGGGATATGTGAAAATGTAAGACATTTCCACATTTAAGGCTCAGTTAAAGTCTTTAATGGTTAAAAAGACTGGCTGACTGAAAAAACATTACAATGCTACATAATCACTAGTTTTTGAAAATACCAAGGCTTGCTATGAAACTGCTATGCGTTTTACAGTGTTACGCTTTTTTAAATTAAGTTCTGTGCATTTATTACAAGGTCAGTATGCTACGTTCCGACTGAAATTCACTTAAACTCTGAAAATGTTTCTAAGGGTGGCAGTCACTGGAAGAAGACATTAAATTGAGAGAAGGATACCAGGCTGTATAATGTGTTTAAAACAGGAAACAAAAAAGTAATTTTTCTTCTATTTATGCAGTTCACAAGAACCTATACAGTTTTCAACTGCAGATATTCAGTGCAAGGACTAGATTAGGGTGTAACTTGCTCACTCCATGTTAACAAAAAGATACAAGCTCTATACCAGAACAAAATGCAAAGAACAACAAAAGTGCACACTGTCTATCCATGACAAAAGGAAAGAGAAGATAAAAACTTTTATATACTTCAGAGAAATGAGGGAAAAAAACAGAAACTGTAAGAAAGCAGACATATGAAAGGGAGCTTTATAAAGAAGAAAACAAAAGGAAAACATGAAACACAAAAGGTACATTTTTTCCATGAACTAATGACCTTGGATTGAGAATGCATGACACACAAGGGGCACAACTTCTACATAATGGGGAGAAAATGTACTTTTTGTCTCTCTGTACCTTTTCTTATTTGTGAAATGTCTTATTTTCATCAGCATCCCTTCTAAACAAGAGTGTTTAGCGTTTGAAGTTATTTTCCCAGAGAAACAGTTGTGAATGCAATTTGCAGCCTTCCCAAGAAGATCATAAACAAAACCAATGGAAAGATGCATTACTGCATTGGTAAAATACTATGTAACTTTAGCAGATGGTAGGTATATGCAGAATACTGGTTCATCAGGAACTACAGTTTATCCTTTAAACTTGCATCCAATAGGAATACACTGGCCAGTTTTTATACAGCATCATATGCATGCTTCCTAGACACAAGGAAGTGATAAAACAGAAGACAAGCATGATCTCCTACTGGCCTACAACTAAAATGGTATTACAATACATAAATAAACAGATTCCCGCTTAAGCCTGTGGAGGAACAGGACAATCTATGGAAAAAGAGATGGTAATAAAAGCACAAAAAAAAAAAAAAACCTACCTTGTGGGAAAAGGTAAACCTGCCATATCAAAGAAATACACATTTTGGCAGTGCAAGTAAATATGAACAGCTTTACACAATCCTCCATGACACAAACATTTACGGCCCATTTACATCACCTAGCAAACAAACCATATGCTACCACTTGCAAAAGTTCTGAATCAATGAAGTCTGCAGCAGAACGGCTAAAATGGTTCACCTGACAGTTTGGTCAAATCAGGATATGGGCAAAGTGTTAATCCTAAAATGTAAGTAATTAAAAATTCTTATCTTTGTCAAGCATTATAAGATGACTTATAAACTGGCCCAAGCATTTGACATGTTAAGTCTCGAGCTAGATGCTGAGAGTAGAAAGCCTAGACCTGAGGATTTTTGGAATGAATGACTGACAGATGGAGCAATATTTGCAACTGTGCTCTGGGCTTAAGCAAATACAGACACCTGGTATGCAAAAGTCCTTGCACGGAATCTGCCTACTGCATTCACCCTTACCCTACTAAGTGACATGTACAAATTTAACAAAATATCGAAAGATACAAAGGAAGGTTCTCCAACAAGGCATTTATCTGCATAAATGAACAGAGTAAAGGTAACAATGACCAAACAATTAACAGTCTAGTGGATGCATGACCTGCATTTGGGCTGGTGGTGAGATAGTCTGAGGGTCCATGCTCATACATACAACTTTATACACGGATACATACGAGCTGATGTAATGCTCTGATGTACAACCTGTGAAGGTAAAGGGCTTGTACCCCAGCCAGATATCATCGCTGATGACTAATATGTTAGGAATACTGAACAGTGACTTCAGGTCAGGACATCAACACTATATTTGTGAACAGGATATGGTTCCCCATACATAATGACCTAACACTCAAGATCCTGCGCACGAGTGTATAGGAGATGGTGACCAGAAAAACCTTTCCCAAGAAAACTTCAGTGCTACCCCGCTACAACTGTCAGCAATGATATTCAACTTACAAAAAAAGATAATGGCTCTTCAAAGGGGGAAGGTGAAGCAGCACGAGGAGCCACAGATCAGCCAGTGAGGGGCCCCAGTCTTGTCCTCCACAAAGTCATAATGCACACAGAAAGCGAATACATTAATTCTGACCGTGAAATAACAGAGGAGCAAATGAAACAAGTGTCGAAGGTCAGTCACTAATATCGGTGAGAAGAATTATCAGGGCAATACAGAACACCACTCTGCTCAAATGAAGAACTCTTTATTTGAAGATACAAGCCTGCTGCCTGGAAAGCATCGCAGAAGTCTCAACAACTTATGAGACCTATATGTCAAATCAGTTAAGATCAAGGCATCTACATCAGAAGTTAAGCCACGATGTAGAGCCGGATGTCATCCTAACCATGAAGAGCATCCACAGACTACAACAGTTTTATTATTACTATGGAACCAAGAGCTTGAAACCACATTCATCTCAGGCACAAAGATGTAATGATCATGAATTTTTGTCATTCTTCCCTGATGGGGCATGGAAGTAGCAGGAATTATGGGAATATTCAAAATAATCGCGCTTTCCCCAGAAGAGAGAAAGCATGCTGCAGTATCTCCCTGTTGTCCTGGTAACTCAACAGAAGGGGAAAACCACATTTTCCAGAGTGCCAGAGGCTGACCACTAGAGGGACTTAATTCCAAAAGACAGTGTCCTGACATGGCCTCTTAATCCTCAGCATGAAGAAAGTACTGGACAAGAAGCACAGGGAGTCTACCTACTGGTTTCACTTCCCAAGGGATGTAAAATATGTAGAGAGTGAAACATCTGCCTGTGAGTCTACTACCAATTATGTATCATCTCTTTGAAAACCAAGAATGACCCTGTGCCCACTTGACTGTTTATACACCACAAGATCAAATGATTGTCTGACCAGATTTTTCTCTCAAATGCTTTTAGGACCAAGAGAACTACTCTTATCTCCAACCATCTTATTTGTAGTCCCCTTGGGACACATGGCTCACACCCTGCATCATGTGGAAAGCCTAGGTGAGCTCCCACGCTGCCAGAAAAATTAACATGTCCATTAATAGTCTCCAACGCGGTTTCAGGTAACAAAAAGAAAGACCAACAAGCAGGTTGGAGTACACCTGTCCACTACCCCAAGGCTTTATAAGGGTCTAACAGCATATTTATGAGCACATGGTAGACCCTGTATCCACTTGCATCTCGCAGTCCATTGCAGCACCCCCATTCCAGGAATGCAAACTGGATCATGAAGACTGTGGGGACCACTAAGTCCAGAAGGAACAGCACTGGCCCACCATCGCCACCTGTTGCACACTCACCCAGTCAGCCAAATCCATGACCTAATGGGCCCTTTCTAAGGAAAGGGAGTCAACAATGAGGAATATCTAACTCCATGTTTACAAAGGCAGTTAGCTGCCTTCTAACAAAGAATCGTGGAAAACTTCCAATTCCTGGTCAGTTCTAGTGAATGTAATACAACGGTTTACAACAGGAGTGCTTCCAGCAAGTCTCCAGTCAGAATTATGAGAAGCGACTCTTGCAATACAATGAAGATACTTCTGCTGCAAGGCCAACACCCCAGCAATACTTTTTAACCATTTATTAACCATTACAACATTTTTTTTCCTTTTCATGCATTTTACATGTATGCTTTCTTTCTTGGCAATTATTATTCAATTTAACATTACACAAACTGTTTAAGTACTGCTTTCCACCAAATTTCATTCCTCCTCCTAAACATTACTCTGCATTTACTGTTGCCACAAATTTACATTTATTTCTATGTAGTTTGCTCCTTCCCTTTTCTAAAAATCCCTCTTCAATTCTTTCATCTCCTTTTCCACATTCAAGAACTCTGCTACAGCAGGCTTAGATTTTTATTTCCATTTCCTTGACAAAAACTCTGATACTCAGGAAAGCCGTATATGTAACACTCACTTCTGGAAGTGATGACTACCAAATGTGAAATTAATAAAGCTCATCTGTGCAGTCTACGTACTGATCAGCACAAAGGTCTACGTACTGATCAGCACAAAGGTCTGCATCATGCACACAAACAAAACTCTGGCATCAACCAAAACTTGAAGTAATGGATATGCTGACTAAAGCTGCTACAATTCAGAATGGGAATAAAACCATTAGACCTTTTAGCACAACACTCTTCTAAAAATAGGACCGCCTCTTTGAGATGTGGGGTATATGCCTGTACATAGATCTGTTAACATGTAGTGTTCAGCAAATGCAATGTGCTCTCTCTCTGTCTGAGGGGCTCAGTGATCTGCTGAGTTCCAGAATATGGCCAAAGGTGACCACTTCTACAACTCACTACTATTTTGTCAAGATTCTCCAAGGCCAGGAGCAAAATTCAAAGAACTGCCCCTTAGGTACTTCTGGATCAGAGTCAGTGATGAGTAGAAGTGGTCGGCACAGAAGAAGAGAACATGTATGATGCTTACGAGGCCCTTCCCGAGTGGCAAGGAGATATTTTCCTTTTCCTGGTGTGACACCCCACCATCAAACCAGTAATCAAGGAGCCTCAATCCCCACCACTGGCAACAGTGGGAGACATATACTTGGGAGGATAACAGGTACACACAGTATTTCCAGATGCAGCTCTCTGCATCAAGTGGAATTTCCGTTAAGAGTACACAGAAACCACAGTCAGTCCGGGGCTGGTTTCTCCCTCTTTATTCAGATCCAAGTAAGACTCTGGCACAGCTATAGAGTTGAGATATAAGCAGAGTGGCCAAGCCAAGGCCTCCAGCACTCAGTGACCAATCAGTGCTTCATGTCCTTGTCCAAGTAGCTGACACACACAAAGGTTTACTAGCTATGTCCCCTTTTGCCCAGAGTATAATATAGTTAGCACTGCCACCAGCCAACTCCTTATCAGCTACTTTAAGGCAGTTACCAAAGAGTGTCCAATCTTACTGTTTAATATTAATATTAGAACAAATGGTAGTTTGACCAAGAGCAAGGCTATTAGGAATGTTCCACAGTGTCACCAAATAAATATGCAAGTACTCTTAAAACTTGAACATCTCTAGACAGATCAGCCACAATAAAATGTTTAAATATATTTAATAACAAAAGAAAGAGAGTGACAGAGTTCAAAATCACAAGAACTATTTAAAACAACATTGCAGGACAGTCTCAAATACATAAAGAAAATATCTAATTTAAGCTTTGCTACATTCTTGACTGTATCTGAGAGAATTGCACTGTTCCCTAGAAACTTACTTCATCAGAGCAAGACAGGTGTGGTGAATGGTTCTTATCAGGTCCAAGACAAAATACAGAATGCTCTAAGAGACTTTTTAAATTAATATCTCAAATATTACTACTGGGATAGCTTGCAGAATGACACCATTTCTTGTCACGACTCTAACCCAGGTGAAACCCCCGCTGCTAGAAATTCGCAGTATTTAGCATCTACCTGTGAAAATACATAGACCTCAGATCTTTGGCAGATGCTGAAAGTCATAAAACAATTACATTCCTTCACATTTCAAGACTAGCAATTATTTCACCCTAGAGACCATAAAGAAAGCTCCCTAGTTTTAGATATGGTTTCCTTGCTGCATTGAAACCAAACTTTTATTGAGTAGCCATAAAGTAAATTAATTTATTTTTCTGAAATTAACCTCGTGTATTCCAGTTTCCACTGTTAAAATATAAACATTTAAACAGTTACAATAGTGATTGTACATTTCTGTTCTTTTCCAGTAGGGCACACTGTGGTTACATTTTAAGCACAAGCACTTTATAAAATACCTTTTTAACACAAGTCTTTACAAACCAGTTTGATATACACATGACATACAGCTCTAATACATTTGCAACTCGAGCATCTTACACAAATCATTTCGATATTCACCAATGACTTAAAATTATTTACAGAATTCCAGCTAGTTGTGCTGGCAGTATCCCCCTTTGTCAGACCTGGGTTGACCAGAAGTAGAGGTAGAAGGAAAAGAAATGGAAGGAGGGGACTTCTTGTATGGCTCAGTGCAAGTAGAACACAATTTCCAGACATCCACTAGAGTGTTACAATTAAAATCTATAGGAAAACCTTCTAAAGTTGAAATTTCCCTTGTGGACTCAGTTAGTGAGAAGGTTGAGCCTTCTAATGAAGGAGAAGCCCTTGAAGAAGAAAGAATAGATGTAAAAAATTTAACGGAAGAGGAAAGAGTGAGGATGGCGGGGAAAAAGAAAAAGATGCAGGAAGGAAAAAAATCACTCTTGAAACAGTATGGGCTGAAAGTAAAGATGTTAGAAGCATCGTATTAGAAAATGTAGCGGCACAAGAAAGGAGGATGGAAGAGATTACTGAAGGCCAGAATTAACATGCTACAGTCACTTAGGACATATTAGCAGAGAATGAAGAGAGGAAAGTTTGGACAGATGCAGTGGAAGCAAGGGAGATAGATCTTGAAGACTATACTTGAAAAAAGAATCTTAAAAATAAGTGGAATTCTAAAGTAGTCTTAGTGGTTGGACTGTATAAAATTCATGAAACAGCTATTAGGCAGATGGACTGGCATTTCCCAAGATGTTATAAAAAAAATAGACAGGGCTCACAGGACAACATGGTGACCAGAATGGGAGCAATGGAGTACACCCAGACAGATAATTAAATTGCAAACTTCTGAACAGGAGGAGAGACTGTTGGGATTTGTGGCAGCCAGGAAAGAAACTGAGTGTTGGGGATGCAACTGCATATATTGATCATGATGACTCATTTAAGACCAGATCCAAGCAGAATGCAATGTTGCATATCATGAGGAGGAGTTGCTATGGAAGATGACTTATCCGGCACTTTTGAGAATCCATGAACAAGGTATAACAAGACTGTTTACTGACCCCAAGGAGGCAACTGAATTTGTTAGGAAGTCTGTAAACCTAAGAATTAGTGAGGAGCCAAAGTTAGCAACAGAGCAAGACCCACGACATTAAGGGGAGAAGCAAAAGGAAGACTCCTAAAAGGATGACAGATTATTTCCAGTTGTTTCAAAGAGAAATTAACAGAATAGGCTGAAAGGATGAAAGAAGAAGAGAAAAAGAGGCATGCAGAAGAGAAGTAAGGAAGATAGAAGACTGATTTCGTTAATTTGACGTCTTGAGAAGAAATCGCTGCTCAGATTAACATAAATAGGATTGTTATTTCTTCATCCAGTTGACTTTTGATAAAAGTGAGACCCAGTAAATCGAACTGAAGCAAGGGTTCACTGGAAGATGGGTATGGACCTTTTGTGAAGAGGGGAAACAAATGGACCATTTGGAACGGTTTTAGTTGTTGCAGCTGTAGTTTATAAGGTTGACTTTGCTAATATTGAGATCTGGTAAGTCTAACTGACATTGAAAGATCATCACGAGACAATACAGACAATGGGGAGAAGAGAAGACTGTTACTTTGCAGGTACTTATATTTATTTTCTTCTTTGTTGTCCAACAAATGGTAAACAAAGGGTTCACAGGGGGATGTAGGAAGGGTAAAGTAGATAATAATAAGGGGAAAAGACGACAGGGAAAGAAAATGCAGAGGAGCGAAATACCTTGAATGCACCTACGCACTATCATAGTCTTGATAGCTTGGGAGACAGGCGCTGAGGCTGGCCGCGTAGGCCACATACAGACGAAGATATGTATATAGTTCTGTATACAATTACTAAATAGGGGGGGGGGTGTCAACAACTGAAAAATAAAAATTGGTGTCATTAGATGATTGTTTGGATAGGAAAAAGACTGAGGATAGCATGAGAGAAATATTCACTGGGGTGCTACAATTAGAAAGAAACAGGATAAAGTTAGATTCAATGCAAGGTCACAAAACAATAATACAAATCAGATCTTGGAATGTAAGTGGCCTAAGTCACAAAAAAAGAGAGAGAGAGAGAGACCTACATTATATTAAGGACTTTAAAGTACAGAAAATCACCTTACAGCAAACTCCTTTGATTAACCAGGATCATCAGATGTTGAGGGGAGGAGATTATAACTTGGTAAATTCTGGTTGGGAAAAGAACAGGAGAGGAATGGTGATCTTAGTTAAAAGGATATGCCCGCTGAAGATAATAGGGAGACTGGAAGATAGTAAAAGCAGAATGGCATGGATAAAAGAGATGATAAAGGGAGTAAAGATAACAGTTTTCTCTATGCATTTCTCTATTTTACCTCCTTAACCCCTCACAGCCAATCCATACCCTCCTTTGACAAAGACAAACTGTTGATCACCTACCTTAAATTAAATAATAAAAGTCTCCGCATTATAGCTTTATACATACCCCCTGGCAATAACCTATCTTTGGAAAGTATCCAATCTTTGGTATCAAAAAAAATCTCTCTTTGGAAACTGTAATATTAGATGACGTCAACATTGACTGGCAGAAACTTCTCAGATATCAAAAAATCTCTCTGGAAACAGTAATATTAGGTGATGTCAACATTGACTGGCAGAAACTTGTCTTACAATTTCCCACAGACAGCATAAACCTATTTGGATTTTCTCCACTAATTACTCACACAACCTTTACCAGTTCGCAAACCAAAATGGCTCAATCATGGACTGGTTTTGGTCTCCCATCCGAACAATTTCTCTCAATCCAAAACACATCCAGCCTCTATTAGTGGATCACTACCCCAATCTGTACAACTAGACTATTTCACATTCATGAAGAGAACACATCTACAAAACAGTGTGAAACCTATCCAACTTTGATCAGCAGGCCTTTACAAATTTACTAAACTTCAACAATTGGTCCTTCATTAAATACTTAGCACTAGATAATGCAGTTGAACAATTTAATTGTACTTTCCTATACACTTTAGACAGTTTAGCTCCCACCAGAAGGAAGAGCCAAAACCAGCTATATTCCTTGGCTTTCTGTCCATACCAGATCACTCACGCAAGAGAGAGACCAGACTTGGACAACTTACCTAAAACATAAGGCTCACAATAAATTTACAGCATTTCAAAGCACTACATAACCTTGTAAAGAAACAGATTAATTTAGACAAAAAAACAGTTCTATGCAAAACCACAAAAATCAGCACAAATCCAGTCCAAAAACCTTCTGGCATACTAGCAAAAAAACGTTAAACCCAAGAAGTCAGTCCTCCCCCCAACCATCCTATGATAGTACCCCTGACAGAGCAACTCAGTTTAACTCTTACTTCCTTGATAGCATAGCTTCCATCACCAACAAATTCCCTCCCATCTCCCTCATCCTCCTATTACCTGTCACTCCACATTTTCCCTTCAACCAGTTCCTACTTCCTGCATCAAATCCCTCCTGTGCAAGCTTAAGCCATGTTCCCCCTTTGCAGATAATCTTCCTAACAAATTCGTAAAATGGCTGCAGACTCAATTGCCTACCATAGATCCATCAAGAAGGCTTATTCACCTCCCTGTGGAAAAATCCTTCATCCTTCCTCTCCACAAAGGTGTCGCCTCCACAGAAATCTCCAACTATAGGCCAATTGCTATTCTTTCAACACTATCAAAAATACTAAAAAATGTATCCATAAACGACTTTGTCAAGACCTACTTGACAATCTTCTCTCTCCCACTCAACATGGATTCAGACCAGCACACAGTACAATCACTGATCTACTATCCCTTACTGATGCGGTCAACACAGCTTGTGACTTGGGAAACTGTCTCGTCTCTGTTCTTAGATCTATCCAAAGCTTTTGATACAGTCTCCCACCCCCAACTCTTATCCCAACTATCTTTTCTGGGCTTAACCAAAACATCCTTACAATGGCTCAGTAGCCATCTCTCTAACAGTTATCAATCTGTCAACTGGAACTCTAACTTCTTTTCTTACTTACCTGTTAGTATTGAGCCTTGGGGTACCCCAGTGCTAAGTCCACTTCTCTTCAACATTTTTATTAACCATCTTAATACTGCCACCAAACAAGCCACCCTAATTCAATATGCTGATGACTCTACATTAGTCTGCTCCACTAGGACTTTCTCTCATCTACAGAGTTTAACTCAAGAAGCATTCAATTTGATTGAGCCTTGGTTCACCAACGATCATTTACTACTTAACCCAAAAAACTACTTACATTTTTACCAAAACAATTTTCTCCAGATACCTCTAACTTTGCTATTGGTTATCTGAACAATACTTCAATTAATGTGGTTTCACATACAAAACTGTTGCATGTAACTATTGATAATATTAGGTTTGACCTACATATCAGCAACAACATAAAAAAAAAATAATCAAAAATTGGGCATAGTGTGTAGGGGTAAGAAATTCATCTCTAACTCCACAATAGTAACTCTTGCCACCACCTATCTCTTACCCTCCCTTCTATATGCACCACCTATTCTAACCAATCTTCATTCTTCCCTCAAAGCAAAACTTAGTCAATGTTATAATAAAATAGCTAAATCTGCCACAGGGCAGGCCCACTACTCTAAGTATTGCTCTGCTCTCAAGTCCCTAAATTGGCTTGAACTATCCCACCTTCTCACCTTTAATCAACTAAAATTAGTTCACAAAATACTGTACAAAATCCTCATTTTTGCAAACTACATTAATGCTTTAACACTATATTCAATCGCATGACCTACACTCCTCTCACAACTATCTACCATCTACTTACAAACCTCAAAGATCTAACGGGGTTAGTCTGTACTCTCACTGTGTTGCCAAATCACGGACTGGCATTCCAGAAACAATCAGACTTGTACCCCACTACTATTCCTTCAGGTCTAGGCTGAAAGAATGTCTAACAATAATTGGATCTTCTCATGCTCCATCCCATCTCGGTACTCTTTTCATTCCCTTCTCCCCAGCCTTAATAGACTTTCTCTTGATATATCCTACTTCTCTTCCTGCATTACCTACTTTCTAGCCTCACCACTCTAATTCCTTAACCTTCTAATGTCCTTTCTTTATATTCTTACACTGACTTATCTATCCAGGAATGTTTGCCTGAAATTTGCTACCTAGTTCTCCTGCCAGAAAGACTGTATGGCTTTTACAACCTATTACTTATTCTGTTATAAATGTTTCATGCATTATGTGACATGCATATTTGGAGCGCTCTTCTCTTTTGTATACAATGTATGGTAAACTTTATTGCTTGCCCTACATTTTTCTTATTTTCGTTCATTGTATTTACTAATTGTACAACTTTGGTTATAAATATTAAGACCATAACATTGTTCATTTTTTTAATTCTGTTTAATGTGTACTGTGGAGTTTTCCTCTCGGGTCTCTGCTGAAAATGGGCTCATACCCAGTTGGACTTTCCCAGTTAACAAATGTCAAACAAAATAAATAAAATAATTTACCTCACTCAAGACACACAGACAAAAGAAACAAGGACATTGTTATTAGAAACTAACAGCTTTCAAAAAGGCATAGTAGTAGTATATACAGGAGACTGGAATATCTCTGATAAGACAGATTAAGTGGATAAGGGTTCCAAGAAGAAAAAAAACTGCTGAAGAAGGGTTTTCAGATGAATACATGAGAAAGATGGGGATGTGTGAACTTGGTATCACACAGAAAAACAGGATGATGCACCTAATTTTCACACAGATTTAATACATGGTCATGGATAGATAGAAGCTATATTTTTAGGTAGCTTCTATATAATGGTGTTGGCTGAACAACCAGTTATCTACTCAGATAATGCAGTTACTGGGTTAAAATGCTTTTAGGTTGCAACACAAAATTAGAGAGTACCACTAGATTGATTAGGAAAAGAGGAGGAGAGGGAATGGTTAAAGCAAGTAATAGAACAGGAAATAGGAGGAGGAGAGATAGTAGATGCTTGTGGATGGGACAGGACAAAAGAAATAGTCAGTTTAAGAATAAAGGTTGAAGAGGGAAGGAGATTTGGGCAGATAGATGAACGAAGAATAAAATGGAGTAAGGAATTAGAACGCATCCAAAAGGAAAAGTGGAAAGGGAATATAGAAGTTCAGGAATTAGACAGAGATTTACTACAATAACTACAGAAAACAGAAGCTAAAAAATATGGAAGAGGAAGATTGCAGTGGAGCAAATTTTTTAGTGAAAATTTTAAAGGAGCAAGGGCTTTAGCCTTGGGATTGCAACAATCCAAAAGGAAAAGTGGAAAGGGAATATAGAAGTTCAGGAATTAGACAGAGATTTACTACAATAACTACAGAAAACAGAAGCTAAAAAAATATGGAAGAGGAAGATTGCAGTGGAGCAAATTTTTTAGTGAAAATTTTAAAGGAGCAAGGGCTTTAGCCTTGGGATTGCAACAATAGGAGGTAGAGAAAGGTTTCTATAAAATACAGATAAAAAGAATGAGGAGACCGTGGTAGCAGAAATGGGAAAGATATTAAGTAAGCTTAAGGAATATTATCAGAATTTGTATCAAGACTGGGGAGGGCAGATAAAAATGAAATAAGGAATATGGAATGGCACTTACCAAGGATGCCAAAAACAATGGAGGACGACAAAGATATTAATTAAACCCACATAGATAAAAAAAAATAAAAAAACAGGTATGGGACAGGATGGTGAAAGGGAAAACTCTAGGAAGCAACAGAATTCCAACGGAGTTTTGGGAATTACAGAAAGAAGATTTTCAATCAGGTGATAGTTGGAAGAGAGATTCCCAAATCGTTGACCAAAGCCATAATACCAGTTATTTGTAAAGAATGCAAGGTTCTAATGAGATCAGCATGATAAAGACCAATTTCAGTAGTGAATCAAGACTACAAATGCTTTATGCAGATCCAAGCAGGAAGACTGAGTAGAATATTAGGGAAAATAAGGACGACCAGACAGGGTTTGAAGGTGGATGAAGGACTATAAACAATTTAATTAAAGCTGCTATGATAATTCAGGAAGCTCAACAGGCAAACACAGTAATAGATTTCATCTCCCTTGATGTGGGGAAAGCTTTTGAAAGATGGTACTATTTGTTTAGGGTAGCAGAAAATTTCCATATGCCAGAACAATGGATATTATGAGGGAGTGATGGCAAGGATTAAATCAGAGCCCGATTATCAGAAGTGAGGGAAAGGAGGGGTAGCAGGCAAGGATGTCCTTTGTCTACATTTCTGTTTGCACTTTATACACAGCTATTAGCAGAATGGATAAGCAGATCAGATATAAAGGGATTTAAATGAGGAGGAGGAGGAGAAAGATTTCCCTGTATGCAAATGACATTTTGCTCATAATAGCCATATGGAACCAAGATAAAGAGATATTATGGAATATCTTACTCAGTTTGGTGACATTTCAGGATGCAAAGGGAATAAAGACAAAACACAGGCCATTACAGTCACTGGTGAGACAGCTGAGGAAGAAGAAATGACAAATAGAATGGAGAAAGCAGATTAAATAAAATGGAGACATAGACAAGTAGTTCACTTGAGCAAATGATTGGGGTCTCATTTGAGAAGGTATACATATGATAGACTAAATGGCCAATTATACACTTGGAAAATGCTAAATTTAGACTTGAATCAGAAAGTGCAGATACTACAAATGCATATCATATGCCTCAGATTGTATATCTAGGTCAAGTGTTTTAGGAGATTATCAGAGGAAAAGTGTTTGAAAAAGAGTTAAGTATGTAGATTTTGTATTGGATGGAGCACAGATGGATGTGAAGTAGGAAAAGTCAGTAGAGGCAAAATAGAGAGGGGGGTTAGGAGTACCAGATTTGAAAGAGACTTTGTTAGCATGTATGTTAACCAAAATTCTAAGACTGATCGATAATCAATATGAAGCAGATTGGAAGAGGATGCTGAGAATAAAAGTGAACGAATAGTGGGAGGGTACAGACGTTGTGATCTTATTAATGGAGATACAAAAGAAATGGAAGCTAGAGTGGACGTGAGAGGCAAGCAGGATACTGATTACATTGGTGTTCGGGGAGAAGGATAAGGGCACAGAAAGTTGGAAATAATGGATTGCAGAAATCGGAGGCCTGAGAAAGGATGTGCAAGAAACAAAATCGATAGAGATTGAGGAGGCGACAGAAAAAGTTTAGATACTGGAATCAGATGTTTGTAAGGGGACAATTTAAAACTTGGCAACAAATGGAGGATGAATATCAATTGGAGAAGAGCTTAGAATGGGACTATTCAGATGTTAAAGTTGAGATGGAGAAAATGGCATAAGCAGGGGATGCCATAGTTTTTAAAGAAGGTAGAAGAGAGATTAGAGGGGAAAGGAAACAAGGGGGTTATTAAAGTTGAGTAAGAAAAGAGGAAATACATAGCAAATGAAAGAAGACATAATAGCAAATTGGGAAAAAGAAATAGTGCAAAAAATAATAGGCAGGAATGGGAGGAAATGGTTAGGATTCCCACAGTATGTACTAAGGCTAGGAAATGTAAGATTTTTGCTTGGAAATGTTTACACAAGTATTTTTAAACAGAGGAGAATAGCAAAAATGTTTCATGGGGTGGATCATAGGTGTTGCGATGCTATAGGGACTTTGAAGCATATATTCTGGAAATGTAAAGCTTCAGGAATAAATCAGTTAGTAAAAGCAGTGACACATGATAACATTCAAATTATAGATAGCTTTTATTAGGGTATCAACTAAGAATATCCAAAGAGGAGAAGGCCTTAGTGGGATTATTGATGACAGCAAAAAAATAAGAAGGTGGAAGAAAAAGGAATTGTCCATAGTGCAAGGGGTGAAGGATCCGCTGAACAAAGGGAAGGGAAGAAACAGACTGAGTGAAAGGTTAAAGTAAATGCCAAAAGAAATGGAATAAATGGCTATATATAATATACACCAATTTGTGAAGTGTTTTTAGACTGGTAGGATCTTTAAGACACTAAAAATGTAGAAGGAAAAGAGAAAGGGTTGTAAATAGTTGTATATTGTTGGTTCTTTCCTTTTCTCTATTTACTTCTGAGGGTAGTGCAAACAAGATAAAAGAAAATTGTAAAGGATTTTTTCACTTTTTAATGTAAAAAGATGCATCTGTCACGAGTGCTGCAAAGTGTGTCCCTTTGTTCATCGGATCTTTCACCCCTTGCACTATGGACAAGTGAATAAAGACTATCTCTTCCATCCAAAATCTGGTAACCTCTAAGCCACTCTACTTTGACACCCACCCCTCCAAGTCCCACTAACACAACTTTGTTTTCTTTTGAGCCATTTCCCATTACTTACATCAAATCTCTACTTCTCAAGCTAAAACCTTGCTCTCCTTCCACTGATCTATCTCCTACATTCCTCAAACTTGCTGATGACGCAATTGCCTATCCTATATCTATGCTAATTAATTGATCTTTTCTGGAATCAACTATCCCCACCCTTTGGAAACCTTTCTTTACTATCCCTCTTCATAAAGGTGGAAACTCCACTGACCCCTCAAACTACGGAATCATTTCCATTCCGTCCCCCCTCTCCAAGATATTAGAAAAATGTATTCACTCACAGCTTCTCAATCACATCCACACACACACCACTTACTTACCCCTACCAAACATGGATTTCATCCTCACCACAGCACCACCACTGCCCTCTGCTCCTTCACTCATATCATTGCAGAGGCCCTAGACAACAATAAACTCATTTCCTGTCTCTTCCTAGATCTCTCCAAAGCCTTCGATACAGTCTCTCATCCTCTACTACTATCCAAACACGCAAATCTCCACCTATCCCCCTCCACACTTGCCTGGTTTAATAGTTACCTATCTGGCAGGGAACAATCTGTTAAATGGCTCTCATCCTGCCCACCTTTCCTTCACATCTCCACTGGTGTTCCCCAAGGCTCCATCTTGGGACCCCTTTTGTTTAACATCTTCACCAATGATCTAAGAATCTTCCCTTATTCAGTATGCCGATGACTACACACATATATAAATCTCAAATAACATTCCTGAATTACACTCCCGGACCCAACAGGCCCTACTATCCACTGAACAATGGCGCTCTCACAACCTATTGATCCTAAATCCCAAAAAGACCAAACTCCTACTTTTCCTTCTCCGTTCTCTTTCTCATCACAAAACCTCCTTTTTTATTACATCTTCTAACAATACAACTATCCAACCTAACACCCACACAAAACTCCTAGGGGTCATTATTGATGACAAACTAAAGTTGCCAACAACCTGGCAGATAGATTCAGTGCTAACTTTACCCCCCCCCTCTCACCCCCTAAAGGGCCCATCTTTATACCAGAAGAATGCAAAGTTCCTGTAATCACGGCTGTACAGGTAAAAACTTCACTCTCCAAAGCCAAGAACACATCATCCATGGGACCTGGCAACATCCCAGGCTGCCTTCTACATGAACTACAGAATGAACTGGCACCCCACCTAAGTACCATGTTCAATCATAGCCTCACCTCAGGCTTTGTGCCCATTGAATGACGCACCGCAACAGTTATCCCACTCCACAAAGGGGGGGCCACAACAGACCCCAGGTACTACCGCCCCATTAGCCTGACGAGCCTCATCTGCAAGGCCATGGAATGTATCATCATGGAACTCAAACAAAGACATTGGAGATCTCCAAACTCTGGACCCCACACAGTTTGGGTTTGTAAAAGGCAGATCATGTCTCCTAAACCTGATAGACTTCTTTGAAGTAGTCACCAAAGCCATAAATGAGGATAAGGTGGTTCACACAGCCTATCTAGATCTCGCCAAGGTGTTCAACACCATCCCCCACTCTGGAATTATAGATAAATTCACTAAACTAGGTATAAATCCATATGTCACAAGATGGGTTGCCAAATGGCTTACTGAAAGAACCCACACTGTGAAAGTAGCAGACTCTAAATCAGACTTCAGACCAGTGACAAGTGGAGTACCACAGGGTTCAGTCCTGGGTCCTCTCCTGTTTGGTATCTACTTCTTTGTAGTACAGGCTAACACAGAAGGTCTTTGGCTAACTAAATTCACAGATGACTGCAAACTAGGAGCCATAACTAAAACTCCTACGATGGGGACATCCTACAAAAGGGCCTCACTGAGACAGATGCCTGGTGTCAAAGACATGGTCTCAATGCCAAAAAGTGCATTGTCATCCCCTTTGGTAAAAACTCTGTACCCATGAACTACCACATAGGCGGTAGTCTAACACCGAAAGTGTGATAAGAGACCTTGGGACACAGGTGGACAGTAGTCTCTCCTTTGATAATCACATCGCCACAGTTGTCAGGAAATCCTTCTACGTGGCACACCATCACAAAAGGTTTCTCATCCAGAAAAAGAGAGAGGTCATTGTTCCCCTCTACTCATCACTCATTACACACATTATAGAGTACAACGCCCCTTTTGGTATGTACCTCAAGACATCTACAACAACTGGAAAGGCTGCAAAAATACCTCACAAAGAGGATTACTGGCCTCCAAAATGACAAAAAATACACCGAACCCACAGACATTGCCAACATCCTAGCTGACAGGTTCAGCGCAAACTTCTCCCCCCCCCCCCACCAAAAGGGCAAATATCTATCCCAGCAGAGTGCTGCCCCCCTGACATCTCAAATGCTCAGGTAAGAGCCGCCCTCTCCAAAGCAAAAAACACAGCATCAATGGGACCAGACAGTGTCTCGGGCTGCATCCTACATGAACTCCAAGAAGAGCTAAACCCAAACATAAAACTACTGTTCAATCTTAGCCTTACTACAGGATATGTACCCAAAGAGTGGCGTACAGCAACAGTGGTCCCTCTCCACAAAGGTGGTGCCTCAACGGACCCTGGAAACTATCGCCCCATAAGCCTGACTAGCTTGGTCTGCAAAGCTATGGAAAGGATCATCATGGACCTCATAAATAACGATAATGGGAACCTACAGACACTGGATCCTACACAGTTCGGCTTTAAGGGAAGATCCTGCCTCTTAAACCTGGTCGACTTCTTTGAAACCGTCACCAAGGCCATTGACGAAGGGAAGATGGTTCACACAGCCTACCTGGACCTTGCAAAAGCCTTCGATACAATACCCCACTCGGGCATTATAGATAAGCTCACCAGCTTAAATATAAACCCCTATGTCACTAGATGGGTTGCAAACTGGCTCAAGGACAGAACCCACATGGTTAGAATTGCTGGAGCCATGTCAGACTCCAAACCAGTTACAAGTGGCATCCCACAAGGCTCAGTCCTGGGACCTCTCTTGTTCGGTATATATTTCTCGGAGGTACAGGCCAACACGGAAGGACTGTGGCTGACCAAGTTCGCAGATGACTGCAAACTGTGCGCCATAATTGACTCTGCAGCCGACACAAGCATCCTCCAAAAGGGCCTCATAGAAACAGACAACTGGTGCCAGAGCCATGGCCTCAAGTTAAACGCCAAAAAATGTATAGTCATCCCCTTTGGCAAAAACAAAGTGCCCACAAATTACCACATAGGTGGTAATCCGTTAAGTACAGAAGAAGAAATTGGGGACCCAAGTTGATAGCAATCTCTCATTTGACAACCACGTGGCCAAAGTGGTTAGAAAAACATTTTATACAGCCCACCTAATCATGAAGGGATTCACATCTAGATCAGGAGTGGTCATCGTGCCTCTTTACTCATCCATCAGGCCCATAATAGAGTACAATGCCCCTTTTGGGATGTACCTTACCAAACACCTGCAGCAACTGGAAAGACCCCAAAAGTACCTCACCAAGAGGATCAAAGGGCTCAAACAGATGCCATATGCTGCCCGGTTAAAGAAACTCCAGCTCTACTCAGTGGCATACCGCCTGCTCAGAGGCGATCTGTGCCTGATGTATAAAGCCATGTCCAACCCGGAATTAAGGGACATGCTGCACCTCAAAAAATCCAAATCCCATCGAGCTACGCGCTTGAGAGACTTGAACCTCAGCTCTGAAATAAATAGGACATGCTGGAGGGACAGATTCATAACCCAGAGGCTCCCTTCACTCTGGAATAAAATCCCAGTCCAGGTTAGGCAGAGTCCCTCATTGACTCTCTTCAAGAGGAATCTTGATGAGTGGATGGGAGATTGTAGGTTTACCCCGGGTATCACTTCTGTGTCACTGTTAGACAGAGGCACAGTATACTAACCTCGAAAAAGGGCATAGCAAAATTAATTTAAAATGGGTGGTGAAAGCCAAACATACTGTGGCTAGGCTTATAAATGCCCTAGGGCAGATAGCCTAGTATGAACCTATGAACCTATGAACAGATGCCTTACGCAGACCGTCTCAAAAAACTCCAGCTTTACTCTGTCACATATCGCCTACTCAGAGGTGATCTCTGCCTAACATATAAAGCTATGTCAAACCCAGAGCTGTTGGACATGCTTGACTTAAACAAATCCCAATCCCTCCAAGCTACACGCTCTAGGGACCTAAACCTTGTCACCACAATAAACAGAACATGCTGGAGGGATAGATTCCTAACCCAGAGACTTCCCATACTTTGGAACAGACTACCTATCTATGTCAAACAGAGCTCCTCATTAGCACTCTTCAAGAAAAATCTTGATGATTGGATGGGTAATAGGAAATTCACCCCAGGGATCACTTCTGTGGTTCTGCTTGACAGGGGCACAGGAAAATAATTTTCTTAGGTGGCGAAAGCCAGGATACCTTTTTGGCTAGGCTTGTATAGGCCCCCTAGGGCCAATAGCCTAGTACCTACCTATGAACCTATGAACATACTCCAATGTATAAAGAAAACAAACCAGAAACTAGGTCTGCTATATTGGAACAAACAATTCCTAACCTCTGAATCTAGACTTACCCTGGGCCAGGCACTCCTCCTCCCCTCCCTCTTATACACCACCCCAGTTCTTACCAATATCCAGGCCTCCACTCTACAAACTCCAACAGACTTACCATAAAATAGCCAGATTCATTACTAACTCCCCATACAACTCACACCACTGCATTTCTTTAAACTCTCTTCAATGGCTTGAACTTCCTCAATTTCTGCTATCTTATCAATTTCATATGCTACACTCTATTCTTTATAAACCCTCTCAATCTTCCTTAGTCTCCATCTACATCCCATCCTGGACCCTCCATACTTCTAACCAACAATTACTTGATATCTACCACCTAAAAAGGTCAGTAGGCAAACTACTGTCCAAACACTCCCTTGCCCATGCTTGGAACAAACTTCCCCTCGACTTACGCTCAATCTCCCACACCTCACACTTTAAAAAATGAACTAAAAGCTTATTTTCTCAATTCCAGAACCTGCCCTTGCCATGACCCTACCTAGTCTTCCTTCCCTTTATGCACCCTCAAAAGGACCATACTTAGTACCTCATTACACCTCTCTCTCCAATGTGTCTACTATGCATTTGCATAATGTTATACAAACAAATTTTTTTTATTGCTGACCTATTGAACTATACCAATGTAAAAATTGTTACTTAGTTTCTTTTTAATGCAACTTTAACTTTATGCATGTAACCCAACATATGTGAATCTTTTTGATATAACTGCTATTATATCAATATTGTTTAAAATTGTATTTGTTTAAAATGTACTACTGGAGCTTTTCTCCTCGGGTCTCCACTGAAAATGGGCCACAAGCCCAGTTGGACAAACTCTGTTAACAAATGTCAATAAATAAATAAATAAATAAATAAATAAACTACTGGCCTGGTACCTACTGTTACTCATATACAAAAAGTTAGCTGATAAAGGGCCTGTCACTGAAGTAGTGATCATGAAAGTGCACCATGCATGTGGATTGCATACGGTTACTGTATATGAATGAGACAAAGGAAATAAATGACTTTGTTGCTCAGAAAAAAACAGATGCCTTACGCAGACCGTCTCAAAAAACTCCAGCTTTACTCTGTCACATATCGCCTACTCAGAAGTGATCACTGAAGTAGTGATCATGAAAGTGCACCATGCATGTGGATTGCATACTGTTACTGTATATGAATGAGACAAAGGAAATAAATGACTTTGTTGTTCAGAAAAAAAGAGAGGGCCACAGAGGTCCTCAACAGATGCGAGGATCCATTATCTATTCAGAAGGTCAGTGACCAGGTCTTAGGTGGACTTACAGAAAAATACATCCTCCAAGAAATGGACATCTAAGAATTTGTCCTTAAGCTCCTATATGAAAGAGTATTTCAATCATGTCATCCTGTGCGGGCACATTTCCAAGCCTGCTGACCCAGTAAGAGCATCAGCACAGTGCCACTGACAGTGGGAAATATTGCAGCAAACCGTAGAGGCCATGGACAGAGTTTCAAGAAAGTCCTCCTAAAGTTCAGATTGCTAAAGGTACTTATGCTAAATCGGAGGTCTTCCTTACTAAATTTGACAAACTGAGGAAAGTGACATGAGCAGATGAAAAGCCTAAGTTACAAGGTGGTGCAGGAGTAAACTCTGGTTAAAACCCTGGTAGCTTTCAAGTTCAAATGCATTTAGGTGCTTGTTTCCCAAGTGATGTGAGCAATAAAACTTGAAGTAACTTAAATATTAAAGCATAAAAATTAAACAATGCGGTAATATACATTTGTTAAGGTAGCAGTCTCCTCTGGTCAGTGGTGTGTGTGTGTTGGACAAAAAAGATTAAAACACAGTCAACACAAGGACACTTGCTCTACCCACTCAGGCAAGGGCTTATAAATAATTTAGAAAATATCTAACAGACCTAATTTAGCAGAGTGATGAGTCTGCAGTTAACAGTTCAAATGCTGCACTACCAAAAAACACCAATTATGTACAGTTTCTGCTAGTGCAGAGGTAAAAGCAAATAAATACTCTGCATAAACTATTGTAAACTCCTTGTCAAACCAAACTGGAGAACATACAGACAGGGTTTTATAACTTGAAGCTGATGTGCACTTTACCTGAGCAGTGGCCGAACTAAAATATTAAGAAGCAATATGATTTTGAATTTTTTAAACAGCTGACTGTTCTTTGTGATTAAGGAGAAAGTGTACAGTTGTGTGTGTGGAGGTCTTGTTCCAAAGAGCTAGATCCAAGCTTAGTGAGGATCCCTGCTTTAAAGTGTTAAAAATGTAACCTCTGTATTCACCTCTTAACTTTCTGCTTTAAAATGACAGCTCCTCAAAATGTGCGTGTGACTAAAGGAGGTACTGCCAGCACAGTTAGCTGGAATATTGCAAATATTTATAAGTCATTTGTGAATATCAAATTGATTTATGCAAGATGCTTGTGTTACAAATGTATTACAACTATGGGTCATACAAGATATGCTGGTGTTACAAATGCATTTGAACTGTATGTCATGAGTATATCAAACTGATTTGTACAGACATTTGTGCTGAAAAAGTATTTGTAAAGTGCTTATGTTTGAACAGTATGCAGTGTGCGCCTTACTGGAGAGAACAGAAATGTACATGCACTACTGTAAATGTTTAAGTGTATATGTTTTAACAGAGGAAACTGGAGGGTTAACCTCAGTCCAGAAAACTTTAGAAAACATCACATTAAATCACATTATAGGCTAGGCTGTAAAGATGCTCTCTCACAGGTTTCAAGGTAGCTAGAGACACGGTCTATACTAGGAAGCTTTCTGCATTGTCTTTGGGGTGAACTAATTACTAGTCTTGGAGTGTGGATGAATGCAATCATTTTGTGACTTCTAGCACCTGCCAAATGATTTGAGCAAAGTGCCAAGTCCTACCAGCTGCATCTGAAATTACTGTGTATGTACCAGTCATCCTCCCAGTGAACGTTCCTCACAGATGCCAGTGTTGAGGATTGAGGCTCCTTGATTACTGATCCAGTGGTGGGTCGTCACAGTGCATTTGATAAGGCAGCGCAAGGACTGGGCACAGAGCAAGAGTAGTCCTTTTTCCATTTACTTGATGTCATTTTAACTTCAAGAAATGTGTCTGTTAAGAATATATAAACATGTTTACTGTATGTGCTGCTGCTATACTCTACTGTACTGATGCATACAGGCTCTTTCTATGCAAGTTGTCAGATGTCTTGCGACTGCCTGACATTTCAATGTCACTATTCTAAGCCTAATATAGTTCTTAGGAGTGCATTATATGTTACACATACATCCAAGTAAGCAACACAAACAATTAGGTTATCTTCATTTGAAATTTTATCACTGAAGTATTCACTGTAGGTAGTGGGTGTTACATCTCCTTTCCCCAAAATACTCATAAATAGTCCTAGACAATATTTTTATAACTCGTTTTCTACCCAAGATGTGACACTGCGACAGCCGTTCTGACGGAAAAGTGACCATGTGAGTGACAAAAGCTTTTAAAAATGCATATGTGGAAACATGTTTTCTAATGTTTGCAATACTCTTGCCTTTAAAATCTATATTTTCAATTTTGTTATACACCCAAGAAGTATTTACACAAAGGAGTGATCCCTTTATTTTCTGAGAAAATTACTCTATTTGTATTTTACTGTAGAAAATATGACCCTGAAAACAGGAGAATAATTAGTAACTCATCCCCTGAAAGTGGCTTTTCTGGGCCAATAATGATATCACAGTCACAAAGCAAAAAAATCTGACATTTCAGTTAATGGTGTAGTGAGGTCTGTTTATTTTAATCTTGCAATATTACTGCTTCAGCATGCAGATGCTCCCTTCTGATAAATCAGAATATAAAGGGCTCAGGGACAAGCTTCCTCACTTACAAACATGTCACTGCAATGTTGAGCTCCTCATCTGTTTCTACTCCATCATTTGTCATAGTCTTCATGGCACTGGACCAGTGTTATACTGTTATATTCCTCCTCTCAATCAATAGGCATACATTGATGCATATGACCTATGTCTCTGGGAAGGGGGAATGGAACCCTGTCACCTCAGAAATCCATCTGTACTGCAACCGTCTATAGCTAGGTTTCTTTATTTGCAGTGCATTACACAAGGGCCAGACAGTTTCCATTACTGTAATATAATACAGCTGCTAAACTGCTAAGATGTATGGCTGTTTGTAAGCTGTACTTGCCCTTTGCAAGCATCATTATTTTCTGCACGAACAGTCTTTCTGGTTTGCCTGCTGACCTACAACGTGTATATAAGTTATGGAACTCCTTCCTGTTAGGGATTCCCATCACACCAGTCACACCCTTTACTCGGAAGAGCAAGAGAGTTCTAAATGAGCAGCCTATGCCACATTTGGAAGACGGCTTTCAAAACTGCTTGCTGTATGGTTTGGAAACCAGTCTCTCAAATATATTTTCATTAAGTATTCTAGTCACGTCCAAAAAGATGTCCCTTTATAATAGAACTTTGATTTTTTTTATGTATTAGTATATTAAAAGGCAGTGTTACTTGATGGCAGCTACTTTCATCATATAAAATTCAGTGTGGTTGTGTCTTTCGGCTTTTCCTGGTTAGGGGTCGCCACAGCGGAACTCTGGTCCGCTAATGATTGGCAGTTGATTTTTACGTGCCGAGTTGCCAGCCCTAACGCACAACCTTCAACGAAGGTACGCCCATTCACGCATGTCTCCACGCAGAAGACGCTCTAGCTGAGAGTCGAACCGGTCAGCGTCTTACTGTGAGGAGACAACGCTACCACAGCACCACCACCACGGATCATATAAAATTCAGTGTAACACAGGAATTAGAAAATGTTTTCAGCTGTCTAAGTTAGTAACCCTTGTAATGTTCAAAGCCCAGTGGCTTGGCATTTTTACTTCCAACTTCCCATCACTTCACAGTAAGTGACTATACTCAAAGTGTATAACATTTAATTATCCTGAATGGGGACAGGGATACCACTAAAGTAAAAGGATATGAATTTAAAAAAAAGTATAATACCACACAGAAAAAGTAAGAATCAAGTTAAACAATCTCAACTGAATTACTTTCATTTTTTTTTTTTTTTGCCCAGCAACTGCTATTGTACTTTATATACCACCAAGCTTCATTCATTTCACTATTATGTGGTCACACATTGCATGGCATTGTGCGTCTCTGCATGTGTCTGTGAAACCCGAGCATGATGAATGCACAGGTAGATTTTGTAAATTACAACAGACTGTCATAAATGTAAATTAAGTATTATAAAGCCCCATTTACATAGTGCCTCATGCTGGAAATTACAACAATAAGAAAACAGAGCCTGACCTCATTTTTCATCACACAATTACTTTAATATTCAGGGGTTTTTTTTTTTTTTTTTTTACAAATTAATCTTTTCAACTTAATGTTAGAAAAACGAAATATTCAAACTGTACTAATGTCTTTTTCCTTCATCTTCATAAGCCAAGATTTGAAGGGTCTGTTCACAAGGTGTACAAACAGCAGCTACTGAAACAAAACCGGCTTAACAAGAAGAGACCCAGTCTGCTGGCTCTAATTGTACAGCTGAAATCCCTGTCCATGTCTTACAAGGAATTACATAAACAACTATATAAAAATAGCACTCTGTTATTACATCTTCAATTTAGAAAAACAGTCCCTTTAAAACAGACTTTCGTAGCCTTGTCCCAGGTCATGTAACAGATTAACAGGCTGCAAAATCTTCATGATTATCTACAGCCTCCTCTCTACCCCTCTTCCCAACAAAACATCTGGCTAAATGGTGAAGATATTACCTCTTTGTAGCCCCTGTACAGCTCACATTCAGCATGAGTATGTTTTCTCCCTCCCCCACTCCACATGAACTTCACCGCTGCTAAGAAATGCATTCAAGTAACTATCCAGTGCTGTATATGCAGACTTACCAAGCATTTCCTTTGCATTTCTACCCGTTTATCACTCAACTTGTACAGAAATCTACAAACGTTGTTAGGATCAACCCCATTTATAACGCCATACTTGACCTCCCATAAACCTAATCCAGGGTTATAACACTGGTTTACACAGCTTTACCAACTATCCTTTCAAGTGGCCTCCAGTTCTCCTTACGACTTACATTGTGGGATGTAAAAGTAAATTCGCAGCTTGCTTTACAGAACTCTGGACTTTTTCAATGCCACAGTACAGCAAAAACAAGTTTTGACTATTTTGATTCATTATGGTAATAACAAGGAGTTGTGGCTGAGAAGGAAACCTGCAGTCTGATCTATCACGTAAACTGCACAATTAAATACAATTTGTCTATGCTGGGCAGGGGAGCAGGGTGAGAAAATTTGTAGCTGGTTCACACCTTCCTGCAGGTCAGCCAGCCAAGGCAGAAAAGAGTGCACAGCCCTTGCCCTTGCTATACTGCAGTGAACACAGTTAAGAATTCCTCTAAGCAGAGCAGCAGGGGATTATACTTTACCACTGATCTGTGTTTTCACTTTTACCTTGAAAGATTTCAGGTTCCCTGAAAATGATTGTGTGTTAAACTCAACTGTTCCAGGGTCCACGGTTCAAACTTAACCTTCAGTCACTTGCCTGTGTGGAGTCTGTATGCTCTCCCTAGGTCAATATGTTTTTCTTTTTTTTGTTAGATACACTGGGTTCCTCCCAAATACATGATGGTTGACCGCTTACTCTAAATGGACTATAAAAAAGATGCAAGCGAGTGTACTTTGCACTTACTCTTGACTTTGTGGACTGGGTCATGGCTAAAAAGGGTAGAATGGAGCAGTTTCACTTACCAAGTTGACAAAAAAGAACAGTCAGTATAAACTATATGAGATGCTACTGTATGGTTAATTAGCAGAAATGCATGCCAAACGAGGGAGGTTTATCTTATCATTCTGGGTAAATACTGACATTTTAAAATATTTCTTCTTGTAAAATGAGACCTGTCTTTGACAACAGAGTTAGGTCACCAAGAAAGGAGGATGACCACTCATACAAAGAGAGCTGATGAGGCAATTGTGAGTGACGCATAAAAAAACAAACAAAACAAACTAGTTTTTCTGAGTTGATCACAATGAGAAAAGCTTGGACTTCATGACAACAAACAAGTATACATGATATGGCAAAATGCAAATAATTCATATCTGCACAGTGCAAGTTAAAACGTATACGTAACTTGTAGGTGGATCAAAGTAATTCGTACATGTTTAAGTATGTACAAAATATTGCACAGAACTGTATGCATACATAGCCGCACAAGTCTATAAAAAAAGGAAGTTTTCAGTGATGGGTAAGGCTAACATTTGGTTGGTACAAATCCTCAGCAAGGTGTACGTGGTGGTCAGAAAAGGGAGGTCAGATACGAAACTAGTCCAAAGGAAAACTGTGTTCAAACTACAGGAGTAGAAAGAAGGGTTAAGACCAGAAAAGATGATATGGCTGGGGTCCTAGCTAAGAATTACTAGCATAGATTTACTTTAAGTAATGTCATTGTCCATCTATCCACAACCCCCTTTTCCCATTTTTGCACATGGGGTCTGGGTGTTACTTCGAGTGACAATCATCAGCAGCCAAGGTTTACATGTTCACACAGGATATTATGACCAGGGGGTACAGGGTTTTGTGTTTGTTTTGCTATAGCTTATTACAAAACAAGAAATGGAAAAACAAGTGTAGATGTTTTGGAAGGAGTGGCCAGGTCTAGTGAGAGGCCACAATTCATCTGGCTGTGTAAGAGAAGAAAAAAATCCCAAAGAGATGGCAACAGCTATTAGTGAAAGGGAAGCAGGGACATCAACAGACTGCATAAACATCAATGCTACAAGTAGTACACAACGGATGGCAAAGCAAGGGAGATAAAGAGGAGAAGGAAAAAAAAAATAAAGAAAAAGCTGGAACAGCATGAGGAATGAAGTACAGCAGCTCTGGATAACTTGGTTTTGAGGGTTACAGAGAATGGTTTGGTACGTAAAGGGTCTGTAAGGGAAAAGAAACTGAGCAGGGAAGAGAGGTTTAAGCTGAAAGATAATCCAAAGAAGTTTTGAAGGGTGAGAGAAGGGCAAACTAAAGTTACAATTCACAATACATGTTGGAATAAATACAATCAAACTTGGATTATCTGGTGCTTGGCAATGGTGAGGGGGGCATACACCTCAAGCCAGGTGTATGTCGGGTTGGAAGTTGCAAGGTATATCAGGAACTGGCATGACTTCATAAAGGGAAGGGGGAAACTGGCAATAAGCAGTTCTGGAGAAGATGGCTGCTGAATCAAATGGCAGATAATGAAGCCTTTAGCAAAGGAGTGCATACATAGCAGGAAAGAGTTAACTGTAGATGAAGGGGCAGGGAACAATAATGCTTTAATTTAGCAAACTTATTCAGGCCCATTGACAGTAGACAAGCTCCTAGGGTCACACCGTATAGACAAGGTTAAACCACAGATTTGGGAGAGTATGTGAACGAGTCTCACTGCTCAGCAGGAAAAATAAAACATAAGTTAAGGATAGCAACCACAAAAATAAAGTATAACGTAGAAAATGGGACAGCATGCAGATACATTTATTACTATTTAAGTAGTGGACCCTGAAGAGTAGAGGAACGCAGAATGACAGGGATTACGGGCATATTTTTTTACAAAGGGCAGATGGCAAGGAAATAACGTGGCCGATGTCTACGCTATAAAGAAGAAAAAGTGAGCAGTACTCTTAGTGGGGGTTAGGACATGCTCCCTCCTATGACTGAATGACATGGGTTGAGGGTTCAAATAACTGACAGCATGTTCCGGATGCAACATAAATCTTCTGACAGGTGAAGTTGCTACTAAAGATAAGCAAACTGGGAGCATATGGTACAACAGGCCATGCAACTGGGCAACATGCAGTTTAGCAATTCATCCAGCCAGGCTTGTTTTAAAAGTAAAGGACAGCAACAATGAGGCTGGAGGACTTTAAGGTGGAAGAAGGTATAATTTACCACAATATTAACAGAGAGTTTAATCCATGGCAAAGTATATATACAGACAAGGCAGCAGTAGCTATTTTGGAACATGACTTCACAAGTTTTCAAATTCCATTTAAGGGAACTATGGAGATGAAAGAAACACCCAAGCTGATATAATGAAAGAAGACTGGAGGTAGTTCAAACTAAACTGAGGACAGACAGTCAGACAAAGAGAAAGACAGGCAGAGTAGTAACTCCATTCATAAAGTTTACGAAGGAGTTGAAGGTGCTTCTGACATGACCGATTAATAAAAGCAACACGGAAGAATTCAAGCCAGTTCACCACTTATCACATCCTTTGGTGGCAGTTACTGACAGATCAGATAAGACACAACTGCTTCTTATTTCTCAACTAGAGGGACAGTGAAGATGATAAAGAACAAAAGAAAGGGCACTCGTGACAAAAAAAAACATCACAGTTGGGTTTCAGACTACTGTACATTCACACATGGGATTTAAAGGCCTGGAAGATACACAATTTGTGATTTAAAACTACATGGATAGATGCAAGTACAAGCAATGCAGAGTGGCGTACTTCTGCACTGGGTTAATATGCAGACAGTTCTGAAAACACAGGCCAATACCTAGAAGATTTCTTCCTTGTACACAGGAATATAGGACTATATGTAAATATGTATTTATTTGCCCATCATTGACTCCTCAGGGAGAAAAGCTCTAGTAAAACAGCCATAATGATACATAAAAAAGACTGTGAAAAATGTGAGAAACTATTTTGTCCAAAACATCACTGAAAAATGAAAACATTGACCAGTACTTCGTCAACACATTTCTAATGCGAGAAAGGAAATTCACCCCGGGGATCAAGTCAGTCACCCTGCTAGACAGGGGTCCAGGGAAGTAAATAGTGTGGGAAGAAATACCCAGGGAATTGTTATGGCTAGGCTTGTATAGGCCCTAGGGCCGATAGCCTAGTACCAACCTATGAACCTATAATGTAAGGATCTTCTAACCAATGTTCGGTTACAAAAGCCAGGTGGTGGTTACTTGGGGTGGTACTGTGATGAAACATTTCTAGTACTGTATTAAAGATAGTTTTCCTAACAGGAGAATCTCTCCCGTCTCCCTCCTGTCAACCACCTCCAACACTACTGCAGAAACCATCCTTTTAGGGTAACCCCTTGGATAAAAATTTCTTCCAAAATCTTGCTTTCCACTCTAAATTGGTCATCATCTGAAACCATCCTAGCCAATCAAATATACTGACCTTTTACAATGCCATGTTTTTGATGCAAAGGATGGTTACTCTCAAAATGTAACAAACTGTTATAATGTGGGTTTTCTGTAAATCGTACTAACAAAAACATTGCTCGGAAAGTTTTTTTTTAGAGAGCTTGACATCAAGATTACTAATACAATCATGGTTGTTATGAATAAGTGAATTTTAGAAAAGTGGTGGTGGTATTCAAATAAACAAATAAAACCAACAATCTCACTGTCAGGCCTGTCCCACACAATAAAAGATATTAAGAAAATGAAGTTATGTCTTCCAAGGCTTAGTGGGTAAAAAAAAAAAAAAGTGTTTTTCCCCACTGGAGGAGGGCAATATTTGCAAATATTGGGGCACACGAGGCCCCCATGGCCACAACCTTTACCTGGTGAAAATACTGCCCCTCCAAAAACACAGTTATTTTTCAAAACAAGTTACCAAAATGTTGATATTGTTGTTGTCTAAGTCAGTGGAGTCACAGAGAAAAACCATGCTAAAACTGTTGAGTGGGGAATCGCATTAAATAACAACTACCATCCAGTGTAAGACAAACAAAATTCCTGGAAAAGTTGAGGTTCTTAATTAACAAAAAATCCCAGGAATTACGACAAACGTGGTCAAAGGAATCCAAAGCTTTCTTCAGTTTCAAATCGATGTACTTGACAAGTGGGTGGATTTTGGACTTCCTGGTGTTGACTATGGGCCTCTGGTGGATCAGTGGTGCTCTTCTGTATGCTGAGAATTCCAAAAATACAGGGCACCACAGGGTGTTTTTGACTTGAAAAAACTCAAAACAGTTCAGGCCTGATTTCACCTTGATCCAACAAGTCCTGTAACAAATAATCTATCCTTCTGTAAGCCAAATGTATAAAGTTGAGGGATATTTCTTCATATAAAAATCGCTATCTGAAAGATAATGCATCCTATTGAGATGATCATTTTTATTCATGATACCTCCCCCTTACCTGGTTTCATTACCCTTAAGTTTTTATCATGCACAAGTTCCGGTAACAAATGGGAACTCATGGGTATTCAAATTACAGCCACCCACAGACTTGAACTTACAATGTTCTAAAGACCAAAACTCAAACTCCACCAGTTTTTCAAATAGCAACAAGGGTAGAGCGAGGGGCGGGTTATTTACACTTCTCCAGACGCACACGCTTCCTTCAAAATTAGGCTGACTGTTGTAAATATCAAATGAAAATTGAGTTTCCACAAATACACCTTTAAATCAGTCAGTAAACTGTCTATCTTTAGACTGCACAATCCTGTATTATAAAGGTGTATTAAAGTTTTTAAAACTTTCCTGGTTGTGTGGACCTGGCTTTGGTTGCCTCATTGGACTGGACACAGTCTTTTTTTGTGGGGAAGTTCTGTGCTTTTTCATGTTTGCTTCTCGGCTTACTTAGTACAGTATATATAGGAAGTAGTTTTTTTGAAAACAAGGCATTGTGTATTCAAATTAGTACATATTAGCATAATACAGAAGAAAGTGGAAAATATACAGAAGTCCAGGACAGGAACAATACTGCAAGGGTGGCCGTGAAGGACAGAAATGGTGAAAGTAGAGAAGGGATGGGTGTAAATAGGAGCCACTACAGACTGCTGGATGCAGAGATGCTACTAAAGAGTAAGTAGGCCTTGGAGGGGGGGGGGGTCGGAGTGGTGGAGAATCAGAGAGTCCTGAAGAAGAGGGAAAGAACAAAAAAAGACCATATAGACTACAGCTAAGACCTTTAGCTAATATGTAATGGAGTAGAAATAGCAAAAAGGACAGTATGAGAAGTAACATCATGTGTGAGGGACAAAGTATATAATTATACAACCAAGGAAAGCATTTTGGAACTTGGATTCTGAAGTGAAAGATTTAGTAATCTCTGTGGTACGACTGTGTAACCATTTGAAGAGATGTTTTGTCGGGTTTTCAATAATTCCTTTTAGGACTCTGGTCAAGGATGTTCTAGAATTTACAAATGGAAGGTGAAAAAGGCAGTTTCAATGGTTAATTTTTTGATTTTGTTACTTAAGTAATTGTAATTCAGCTGTGAGGGTTCAAATGGAGAGACACCACCACATGAATGACAAGTAGCAGGGCAATTACGTGGGGTATAAAGGATAAAATGTACTTCTGTCTGATTAAACACCAGATGAGAGCAAGGCAGTGATTAATGTTATTTCGGATGTTTACAACAAAATTTTGCTATTTTCTTGTACTTTTGCTCCAGCAATGGCAATTTAGCACCGGAGAAGTTGATAAACATTAAGCTGGCGTATACAATGGCGTCTACTGGGTAACACAGGGACTTGATTGCATATGCATGGTTCATTAATAATGGCTATTCTATGTATAGAAGTCCAAGCCTTTGACAGCAAGACCATTTAAAGTTGTCAGAAAAACTATCTCCATCTCAGTGACAGTGGCACAACAGACAGCACACTCCCTTTTGGTGCGGAAGGCTGTGGTGGTACATGCAATACGTACTCTGTTCTCTAGCTTGTGTAATTAGAATGGTAGTGGTTCTAATCTCAAAGCAGTAAACTTGGGAGTGTAGTCAGACAAGTAAGAGTCCTGGTCCTTCCATGCTCAATCAAACAGCATTCACAAGACACTTTGAGCTGCTACACAACCACAAGTCAAACAGCACAAAGGTCCCCCGATCTAGGGATCTAAATTCAGTCAGAGACTCAAACAAAACTTGCTGGAGAGACAGGTAGGTCTCTCAGAGACTGTTCCTTCTTTGGAACAGGCGTCCTATTCACATCAAGAGGCGCCCTGCCCTTCTTCAAATGCAACTTGGATCAATGCATAGGGAATCACACATTCACACCAGGAGTAGTACCTATGACCCTTATGGACAGGAGCAATCTAAGATAGTCAGTGCACAGGCACAAATTCATGCCATCATCCTGCCCCTAGGGCCATATATATGGCAAAAATTGGGTTACACTGACTAGACTTGTAAGGTACTTTTAAGCAGTTAGCCTAGTAATCTCCTATGAACCTGTGGGTTTGTATTTCCACACCAAGCAGATGGACCACTGACGCTGCAGTGCAGCAAAAGGGGGATGTGGCACTACTGAATATGTTATCCTTCAGATGAGACATTAAATCAGGGCCCCATCTGCTTGAGTTGATGGTAGCTCAGGTGGATGAAAAAGATCCCACAGCACCTACTGAAAAGAGTAGGAAAAGTTTCCCCAATGCCCTGGCCAAATTTCCCCTAGCAGTATAAATAGCATCTCGGGTCTCCTCTGACAAAAAGCCACTAGTCTAGTGGGATTAATCTTGTCAACAAGGCTGAATAAAGCAAACAGATAAATAAATGATCAAACTTTAATGTCATAGCTGCCAACTCCTAACAGACTGTTAATATTAACACCCCTATTAGTAATAAATTGCTGGTAGTTACAGTATGCAATGCACTGTTTGAGAAAAGCATATGTTTTGTCCTGGTAGCATTTAAGAGATGACCTGAACAGGATAGCCACTCCATGCTTGAGATAATGATTTCTAGATGCAAAGGAACTTGATTTGCTGATTTGGCTGCGTAGATAAAGGCGGAGTCATCTACATACTTCTGCAGGATTGGAAACAGAATATATGCTTTTAACAAAAATACTGAAGAGGAGTCGTCCAAGGATTGTTCCCTAAAGGAGACCAATACTGACAGGTTCAGAATTTGAGAATGCTTCAAACCAATAGACTGCCTCCCTAGGAGTGTTTGAAGAGGTAGCTATAGAACCTTCTGTACTGACACTACAGGCCACTCAACTATGACATTAAACAGTGACAGTAAACAAAGGCTTTTGACAGGTCTAAAAAGAGACCATCAACAACTAGGACTGTATTGAGCTGAGTACAGCTACTTTTTTAAATGCTAATAGGGCAGTTTCTGTCCCATGTCCTCTGTGAAAGAGTTGCAGAGATGGGGAAAGTTATGATTGTTTAAACACACCATTAATGGTTTCTGAATGCATTTTTACAAAATTTTAGACAAAGGACAAAACAGAGCAATATGGCTTGTTAGTTCTGTTCAGATAACCCTTTATGCAAAGGAGCAATGACAGACAACTTCCAACATTTTAAAACATAACTTAACAGTAATGGACCAATTAATTAATATGGACAATAGCTGTGCACTTCCTTTTGTAGCAAGATTAAGGTAGTCTGCAAGAACTTACAAAAATAGTAAGACTTGTTCCACAATATACTTATCTGCAATCTCCAAGCCCAGCATAACCAATGGACAAACACCACTTTCAGAGCAATGCTTTCATTTGTGATTGAAAAATGATTGAGGATGGTGTGGATGGGCATTCACTTTTCTACCACTGATGTCAAGGTGGGAGGACATCACTCCACCTGGAACGGGAAATGTGCTATTTCAAGACATTGGACTGGCAGTCATACCTTCTGTGGCAGAAATTCCAAGACCACTCCTAAAAGCTTGAGGAATCTGTGTTAGTATTTGGCTATTTAAAGAAACAGGATTTCTTTGAGGGAAGTACTGATGATTTTACTTTAAGTAAAATAATGAAAGGAGTGTGGTCGACTTTTTATACCCCGGTATGGTTAAACCGCCAAATTAAGGAGGAGTTGGGGTACTCTACTGCATCATCCAAAATGGAGGCAAATTAATGGAGACCAATTAAACTTCCTTAGCATGCTTAGGAAATTTTCATTGTTTAAATTCTCTATTTCTCTTTTTATTTTCAAAACATCTTTATTAAATTTACACATATGACAAAGGCAATCTTACACTTATATAAATGAAAAACATACAAAATGATATCACTTTAGTTGCAAACAGTTTACATCACAGACATCATTGAAACAACTGTAGTTGTGAACATTATACATCACTTAGAAAACCATCCAGTCATTGTCAGTTAAGCATTATACGGCTCATTCAAATCCTGCCTCTTAAGCCTCATTACTTCTCTGCATATATTGTTCCTACAGTTCCCATTTTTCCTATGTAGTTTTTCTTCCCTTTTCTAAAGATCCCAATTCCAGTTGTTTTATCTCTGTTACTATATTCACTACTTCTAGTAAAGTTGCTCTAGACTTTGATTTTCATTTTCTAGTAATTGCTTTTTGTCAGCCACCATAATTAGACACAGCAAGGCTTTACTATGTCTAAACAATTCTGATTCTGCAGCACAGCTCAAAAAATCATCTCCCCAGTCAGTCCAATCTGCTCACCCAGCATCTCAGAGAGTGGTCTGCAGGGAATTCCAAAAGTCTGCCAAGCTCATTACACTCCCAAAAATATGTTCCCCAGTTACCTTTTTCTTGCCCATCACACCTCCAACATTAGCTATCCACCCGAGGAAAATTCTTTAGAGTCTACTTCAGTATAAAATACCTATGTAAACACTTCCAAGCAAAGACTAAATGTCTTTGGCTCCAGATGGTGGTCACTGTTGATGCAACATCTTGACTCAATGTAAAAAAAAAAAATGGGGAAAAAAAACAGGGTTGTGAATGGAGGGATTTTTTTTAATTTGCAAGTCTTATATGGCAAATACAGCTGAACATAACTGCTGCTTTAATATTATTTGAAATGGAAAATGGTAGCCACTTGAAAATGCTGCAGCTGCCTCTTGCTTTGTCTACACTGGTTACAATGGAAATGTATTGTGAGAAATGAAAGCAATTTACAGAGTATTGTAAACAGGGATCTGATGTTATCCTACTGCTACTAAAGCCAACAAGAACCATTTTCTCGCCATTAATATTGGTGTTATTTAAAAGACAATATTGCCTTCTGGAAAAGACAGGCAAAACTCAGTTTATATTTGTTAACTCTTACTGAAGCCATGACATCTCCAACTAACAGTGGTGTGAGGATTCCTGTAACACTTTCTCAGCACCAGACAGATTCACGGTATAGGACTGCTGCCCCAACTGCCCCACTCAATTCTGATACAGCAGAAAGTACTGCAATGTGGGGGCAGGATTCTGGTACATCTCAGTTCAGTCAAGAAGTTCCACTATATCAAAAGATGTCAGAGGTTCCCTTCTATCTGCATGTCATTTTCAGGCAAAAAATACTTAGGAAAGGTGTGCTGACATTCAGGGGACAAACATACTTAAAGCAGAGAACTGTGGAGGCAGTTAAGTTAGCAAAAAGGGTAATGCTAGATCAACTTCAGATGCTGACAGAGATAATGAGCACTACACTTACAAGACCATTAAGCAAATAATTTTTCAGAAAGTTGATAGTGAAAAGGACAGACTATTAAAAACCATAAAAGGCTTCACACAGTGGAAGACGGAAGTAAAGACAAGATATGTGGCAGACCTTCTTAGGTAAATACAATGGAGCCAAACAAAGATGCTGGCCCCCGTAAGACTGATAAATATAAAAGCAGCTGAGATCATCTATTCTGGGTGCATTTCAGTAGTCAATGTTTTTTCAGGGTAATGGCTAAGCACCATCACAGAGGATTTTGGGGAGCATATCTGCTGGACACCCTAGGAAAATTATTATAGAAGTTTGACTAGGACTAGTACCAATTCCTTATCCAAAGGAATTATATGCAGGTGGACATCTGCCTTCCAGGCCTTTCACACATCCCGATTACTCGGTTACACTCTTCCTCTTGTCCAGGACATCTGCTGATGCATGGTTAGAAAGGGCGCAGCCAGTACTGTTTATGCATACACATTTTTTTGGCAAGTCATTCAACTTGCCCAATGGCTACTATGGCTGCACCATACAGATCCATCCATTAATCCTACAAGGCTGGACCCAGGTCTGTTTGTCCCACAGGCAGGGTGAGAGACTTGTGGCCTATTCATTCCCAGATGGAGATAGCGTCTAATCATCCCCTACATCCTCAGAGGCAAAAAAAAAAACAACAAGTTAAAAGGGAGCTGGTCAGTCTGCCAGTCATGTAAATTCTCCTGCCTTTCCATAAGTCCTTTCCACCAGTGGTGAGCTCTCTGACAGGTGGGGGGGGGGGGACACATGCGTGTTACCACACATGCCAACTCCTTGCATAAGTAGCTCACCCTGTGCATTGCAAACTCACTAGCCTCACTGCTAAAGGTGACGCATCTGCCCTCCTGCAGATGTTGCCAGTGCAGCAAACTGATCCACCCTAGTACGGAATAACCAAGGTCAGCTGCTTACCCCTATTTTTCACTGCCACACCTCTTTTACTGTCTGTGCTGATAATAAAATATGAGTCACCTTAGTCACAGTTGGAATTTTATTCCTATACAGAATGAAATTAGGACAAGCCATCACCATTTTGTTATCTTTTGGCTGCATAGCACCAGCAGGTGCATCTTGTGAAATGGGTAAAAATAAATGGCCCCATCTCTTGAAAATTCTGGGGTACAGTGCCAAAAATGTTGCTGCTGCTGTTTGGTGGGGGGAGGGGGGGGTCGCCAGAGGAGGGCTTCCTGTAAGACCGAATGAATTACTGACCTTGTATAAAATAGGATAGGATACAATAGAATATGATGAATGCTTGCCTTCTCATAGGTTCATAGATTAGTATTAGGCTAATTGCCCTTGTGGGCCATTTTAAGCCTAGCCAATTACCCCATGTGAGAATCAAACCGTGCACCTTGTGTCTGCAAGGTAAACACCTTAACCATTATGCCAACTGTTCCTTCACTGCAGAGAAGCAAGGAGAGTGGGAACCTATTTGTAGCACTGATTCTACTGAAGCATCTATGTATATGGCAAGTAACCACAAAACGGAATTACATTCATTACATAAGTGACTGCCACAGTATAATTCTTTATCAATGAGAAGAGTACTGAAGCAATAGCTGCCCCATTGGACAAGCAATCATAACATGCCCTGCAGGACAGCTGCAGCAAAGACTACCTTGCTTCTTGACTGAAAATTCAGGTTGTACCGTCCACAAAAAGGTGCGTACCACATTCATATAGCTGCTTCACAGATATTCTATTATAATTGCTCTGCTCTGGTAGAGTGGTCTCTATCTCCCTCAGATGCTTCCTGCTTGCTCTCATAATAAAAGGTAAAGCAATTTGCCAACCTCTTAGTGCTTACTTTGACACAGGCTTTCCCAGTTTAGCTGGCAAAAAACGAGACAAATGCCCAGAACATCTGAATTTAGTTCACTGAATGAAACCCTAAGTCACCTTGTGAACATCTTGAAGATGTACTATAATGTTCTTGTTTTGTGAGTTACGCTACAAGACTGTGCTTGCTGGCCAGGATCTGATATCTCTGCCGATTCAAAGGAAGGTTGGTCTGCCAGGTTATTGTCTCCATGAAGACTGTGTACTATTGTCTGACAACAGGGTGTCAAACTAGAGGACAATCCTATCCACGTAAACAGGCACCAAAGTAGTGCCTTGTAAAACAAGAATTTTCCATAAAAGTCCTGAGGAGGAGAACCCACTTTCATATATAAAACTGTAGGACTCCCTCAGGAAAAGCTTAAGTGGACTCAGAGAGGAAGGATCATAAGGAGGAAAGATGCAATAACTGAGACACAGGAGAGGCCATTAGCAAAGACGTGTCAAATACTTCAAGATTTTGGGCTCTGTAGATCAAGTGGGAAGGATGCTTCTTGGCCAACATCATAGGAAGAATCCTTTACATTTGGGCTAACTGTGTGTCTTCGCTTCACACAAGATAGTCATTGCCCTCCAAATATTTGCCTTTAATGGGAATCAGGCCGAGACCATCCATGCTGTTAGATTTAGCCTCTTGGGGCTAGGATGCACCAGTCAGTCAAGCCACCTTCTTGGGTCAGCAGAGCTCAACACATTTCTAGTAGTTGCCAGTTATCTGGACTAGTAGGGAGAAAGTATAGTTGTGAACACTTACCATGAATGAATATGTTTTGAGTGTATTCACTGTTGCAGTCATCACATTTGGGTTATCCCTGCCAGGGCAGCCCTTGGCCAGCCCGAATATCAGAGAAGTAGTATTTCTGAGTCGGTTGCTGTCGTTTCAGGAGTGATGTCAGGTCGTCAGTAGTATAAAGTAAGGCAGCAGACGCCATTACATCAGTTTTTCTTGCCCTAACCTGTCAGGAGCCCCAAGTAGGAGTCAGGTTCTGGTGGAAGAACCCCGCCAGTGGAAAACAAATACCAATATGTTCCTTGTAAGGAAACAGAAGTCAGAGGGATGGATGGAGGGAAACCAGGACTGCAACAGTGAATACACTCTAACATCTACATTTATGGTAAGTGTACACAACTGTACTATGTTCTTCGTGTTTCACTGTTGCAGTCATCACATTTGGGTTGATTCCCAAAGCTGAGGAAATGGGTGGAGGCAGGTCAAGGAAACTAGGGGCTGGCTAGGATGCCTTGCAAGACTGCAGAGGTAAACCCTGCCCTGGATTTGGAGAAGAGAGGCAGGTGGCAATGCTTGGCAAAAGTGTGAACAGATGTCCAGGTGGCAGCCTCCAGGATGTCCCTGGTGGGGACTCCTCTGAGGAAAGCTGCAGAGGTGGAGGCTGCTCTGGCGGAGTGTGTCCTGACCCCCTTCGGGGGAGGCTTTCCATGTTGTTTGTAGCAGAAATGGATGCAGTGTGCTATCCATTTGGAGATGGCTTTGCCTTCTGCCCCTGTAGCAAAGCTAACCAGCAATTGCAGTAAAAAAACAATTCTGGGGCCAGTCTGGAGCTATAAGAATGCTCCTTGTTTTTTGATCCTTTATTTTGGGCAGTACCCTGGGGATGAGAGGTAGTGGAGGAAAGGCATAGACCACTAAACTGACCCAGGGGAAGGACAGGGCATCCACTTTCCAAGCCATGCAGTGATGCTCCCTGGTGCAGAATTTGCTGAGCTGATAGTTGGTGTGGGAGGCAGAGAGAGGTTGACCTTCGGGGTTGCCTCATTTCTGAGTTATTAGGGTGAAGGTTCTTCTGCCGAACTGCCACTCGTGTGGGTCCAGAAGATTTATGCTTAACTGGTCTGCCAAGAGTTGAGAGAGCCTGATAGGAATTGCGCTAATAGGTGCAGTTGCATGGCAAAGGCTGTGTGCCAAAGGGTCATGGCCAGTCTGCATCACAGTGGTGTTGTCTGTTTTGATCAGGAGAGCCCCTGGAGAGAGAAGGGGCTTGAAAGCTATCAAGGCATGCTGCACAGCCATCATCTCTTTTTGATTGATGTGCAGAGGGATTTGCTGCGGGCTCCAACAGCACCCCAAGCATAGTCTGATGCGTCTGTGGTGAGGGTCTGGGCAGCAGAGGGTGATGAAAAAGGCAGTCCCTTGTTGTGGGAGCAAAGAATTACAGGTAGAAGAGTTTCCAGGTCTTGAGAGTGTTGACACCAAATGCTTTTTAGGTACCACTGAAGTTTCCTCATATGCAGTCTGGCATATGGAATGAGTAGTATGCAAGATACCATGAACCCAAGAGCTCGCAGGATCTTTCTTGCAGATAAATGGGGCCTGGTGGCTAGTTGGCAGAAGTAGGCAGTCACGAAAATGTGTTTCTCTGGTGTAAGGAATGCCATCTGGGATGCTGCGTCCAGGCTTGCTCCCAGGAAGATAATCCTTTGGGTGAGCACCTGTTGGGATTTCTTTTCATTGACTGTGTACCCTAGGGAGGAAAGTAAGGTCATTACAAAGGGCAGGTGCTTGAGCAGCTTTTCCTGGCTGTCTGCCTGAATAAGGCAGTCGTCTGGGTAAATCTGAATATTTCTTTGTCTGCAAAAGGTAATGGCTGGAGCCAGACATTTTGTGAAAACTCTGGGAGCAGTAGATAAGCCAAAGGGAAGCACAGAGAACTGAAAGTGTTGAGAGCCTGCCCTGAAATGGAGATATTCCCTGCATGATTCCCTGATAGGAATGTGGAGGTAGGTCTCTTTTAGATCTAGGGTGGCTAGCCAAGCATCCTTGGAGAGCATGGGTAGCAGCTGCTGGAGGGCGAGCATTTTGAATTTTGGGATCACCATGAAGGTGTTTAGAATGGATAGATCGAGGATGGAGCGCCAGGTGCCCTCTTTTTTGGGTACCAGAAAAAGTCTGGAATAGAAACATTGGCCTATCTGTTCTGCAGGAACATGCTCCACTGCCCTCAGAAAGTAAGAAAAGGACTTGCTTTTGAGTCTCTGCTCACTGGTTTGGTGGTAGATCTGGGAACCCTTTTGGGGTTAAAAGGGTGTGGAAGGAAAATTTGTATCCCTGGGACACCATGGTCAGAACCCAGTGGTCATTGGTAATCGTGGCCCAGGTGCTTTGAAAGGAGAGTGTTCCTCCTGGGGTAATTGAAGGTGGGCAGAGGGAGGGGGTGGGGGAGGCGAGTCATTGAGAGTTCTTACCATAAAGGGGTGGCTTAGAACTCCCTGGTTTTGAAGTGGAGGTAGTCCACTGCTTACATCTCTGCATTCCCCGTGGCTGCTGTCTTGGGTGTCTGGTTCCTTGGGGCTAGGCTGGAGTGGCTTACTGGGAGCAAGAAAGGACCAGTGTTTGGTGGGACAATGCCTGCTGAACCTAGGTGGCTGGACCTGCAAGAAATCCTTAACTGTTTGCATAGATTTTGCTTTTTCTTCCATCTTTTTTAAGACCTTTTCTGCCTTAGTGCATTTAGATTTGACATGGTCTGGCAGGGGCTGTTCCTTAAGCCATGCATGCCTTCTCATGACAGATCCAGTGACTGCTGCCCTGCAAGAAGCTTCTAGGGCATCAAAATCACAGTGCAAGGTGTGTTTAGTTACTTGACTTGCGGAATGCATTACCTCTTGTAATTCTTTAGATTCTGCCCAAGCAGGAAAGGAAGATATTTTTTGTTTAAGGAGTTCCCGGGTATGTTGCTGAAATTTCAGCATATGGAACTGACAATTTAGTGCCCTGATAGCAAGAGTAGCTGAGGTGTACACTTTCTTACCCCCCATCTGTCCAGTGCTCTGGAATCCCTATCTGAGGGGTGGGATTCTTAGCAGAGGTTGCTTTAATCCCTTTAAGTCCTTGAGAAACTATCTCAGAGTCAGCAGTAGGACTTTTAAAAAGAAATGTGTGCGAGTCAGGGACTCTGTAGTACCTGTCTGGTTTTCTGGGTGCAGGAAGAAGGGTGTCAGGAGTCAAGTTGGACTCCATAAAAACATCCTCTACAACATCCAGGACTGGGGGGGGGGATGACCAAGGGTCTGTGCTGTGGAAGATCTAGGAATTCCCAGAGCCTCTTTTTGACAGAGGGTAGTCTTGATTCTCCCATTGGAAATGCTCCCTCAAGATATGCAGGGTTTCCCCAAAGGAAAACTCCTCTGGTGGAGAGGCTGAAGGAATGGAATCCTCTGCATCAGAATCCTCATAAGTAGAGAGGGTTTGCATGTCTTCATATTCAGATGCATCAGATTCATCAGACTCTTGTTCAGACAAAACTACAAGGAACAGCTCTCCTTTCCTTTTGGATGGGGTAGTTTGGCTTCCCTTGATCAGCATAAGGTCTTCTGCTATTTTAAGCATTCGAGACTGAGGCAAGGAAGCAGGCGTCAGAGTGGAAAGTCAGTTTCTTGGGTGTGGTTCGTACCCTGGGCCTTAGAAACTTGGTAGTTTTTGAAAGAACGGTAGTCGCGAAAGAAGACATCAGTTTGTGCGAAGGACCTCCTCGGAAGCCAGTGCCTGCTCAGCAGCTCCAAACCCATCCAAGGAAGAGACGACCGCAGGATCCTTAGTTGAAGGAGAGTTTTGTGGCATACTGGACTCCAAAAGGGTCTCAGTAGCGGCCTGCGAATCCACAGAAGCGGGCATCAGGGGCTGCAAAAGCGCCTCACTGAGGATCGGTGAACTGACGACTAAACTGAAGCATTGTTGGTAGTTTTGGACCTGTGCAGTCTGTCTCTGTCTTTATCTTTACGTTTTTCTTTTTTTTTGGGGGAAAATCTTCTGTCGGATGGCTTACCGAAGCCATATCGGAATTCGAAGATTGTAAGCGAAAATATCTGGCTACAATAAAGGGCCCGACAATGGATAGCTCTGGCATTGAACAAAGCACAGAAGAGACAACCGGGGACATCGTGGTCTGGGCCTAAACAAGTGACGCAGTAAGAATGGAAGTGTCGGTGTGGTATTTGCTTTCCACAGGCGAGACAATTTTTTCTAACATTGGTTAGTGCAAGAAAAAAGGATTCCCAATGGTGTACTTACCTTTAGAAGACTTCAACTTCAATTCGGTAGACAAAAACTCGGGTAGCGGCCGACCAGCACTCGTGCAAATTGCTTCATCTTCGGGCTCCACAGCAAGAAAGACTGATGTAATAGTGTCGGCTGCTTTACTTTATACTACTGATGACCTGAAGTCAGTCCTGAAGCGACAGCAACCGACACAAAAATACCAAGTCTCTGGTATTCAGGCCGGCCGGGGGCTACCCTGGCAGGGATAACCCAAATGTGATGACTGCAACAGTGAAACACAAAGAACATCCATGGTTTTCATGACCATGGACAGGTTATAAGTAGGATTCCTACCCTATCCATTCCCACTTTTGGCAGCAATTTCAGAATTAAGGAGATGACCAGGAAGGCACAGCAGGAGGGACACCCTCCCATTCCAGGGGATGGAGAAAGCATTGACAGCCCAGGTTTCTTTAAATCTGATCTGGAACAGGAACTGGTTTACTACTGGTGCTGGTATTGCAAGAAGATGCTTTTAACTCTATCATTAAAAAAAATATATATCAATTGGCTTTAAAGGATCTTTTCACCTTGGTGACTTCAAAGGAAGGGCGTGTTGTGCACCCATTGAACAGAGGACAAAAGGTCTTTTAAAGCCTTGGTGATCACTAAATGCATTGCATACCATTGTGTAGGTAAAGTATTCCATTACACTAGAAAATGTTCTTAACTGCTGGTTATTTTCTGAGGCAAAAAAAAATCTATTTCTGGCTTACACTGTATGGCCATTAAAGACTTTAGGATCCAGTCCCCATATGTTAACAATGACTTTGCACCGGCTGATCTGCTACTGTGTTCAAGTTAGAAGAAATGCAAGAGATCTGAAGATTAAAAGGGCAAAAAACATATTGCTGGTTGTCATCACTAACTCACACAGCTGGTAAGACAGTCCAAACTTGTTTATGTACATCACGATGGTGTTCCTGGCTGCCACAGCATACTGAAAGTCCTTAGGGCTAGAATTAAATCCATCAGTTCTTTCAGGCTAACATGCCTTTTGGCCAAAGAAGGACTCCAGGTACCTTACATCTCAAGCAATGCACGAGTCTCTCAAACTAGATCCAGTACAGCTGGGGTTAAGGTTTGGGTGCCCTCTGGGTCTACAAAATTACATTCCCCTGATTCATTAGCTATTTGACCCCCCCCCCCCCCCGATTGAGGGGATCATGGCAATGTATCTGCAATGACTGCCTGTGCCATTAGCATGGGCTTCTCAGGTACTAACCGATCTTATTCATATGTTTCCTGATCAGATGGGATGGACAAGGGAGCCCAAAGCTCTGAGAACTGCACTGACAGTGCCATTTTCTGTTTACAGTTTAAAAGCAATAAATAACTTAGCTTTGAGGTTATCTTTTATGGCAAGAACAGCTTGCTCTGGGTGGTGTCCTGGATGACAGAGTCATCCAGGCAAAGTATACTTAGATTCCCAGAACCACACAGAGCAGAATCTTGTGGTGAGAATGTTGGTGTTTAACATATTACAAATATTCTGGGTGCTTTGGATAGACCAAAGGACAAGGAAGTAAACTACAGATGCCTGTACCGTGCACTGAACCCAAAGTATTGTGCCTACACATACCGTGCACAAGGACTACAAACAAGCATCTTGAACCCAAAGTACTGTACCCTACACATAACCTGCACAAGTACTACAAACAAGCATCTTGAACCCAAAGTACTGTACCCTACACATAACCTGCACAAGTACTACAAACAAGCATCTTGAACCCAAAGTACTGTACCCTACACATATAACCTGCACAAGTACTACAAACAAGCACTCTCTAATAACCAAGAAAGCAGACGAAAAATACTTAAAGTATTAATATGCTGAACTTGGTTAACTTCAAAATATGGCTCATTTAAGAAAGAATTAGACTAGGTCTTCCAAGAACAATCTTTCTTGAGACCAGAATAAGTCTGGAGCAAAATTCCATTACATGTTCCTACACAGGAACCTTCTCTATGGTCCTCAGCTTGATGATATAATCGCCCTTCGCATATATCTGCCATAAGTGAAAAATAGTTTGATTTGAAGTGGAAAAGACTTGCACTCAGGCTGAGGAAAGGGGAGATACAAGACAGAAAGAGACAGTAAGCAGCGGTGAGAATAGTCAGCATGTCTAGCTACTATTCTGACAGGGTAGAAATTTCCTCCTACCCATCTGCCCAGCTGCTTGCTTTTGCCTTTGCCACTTTGCAAGATCCCCTTCTTAAATGCTCCCCTGCTCAAACTGCTCTATTTTAGAATGATGCTTAGCAAAACAGTGCCTTATGTACCTTGAGATAGGTGGACAAAACAAATGCTTGACAGATTCTCTTTCCATTCTTTCCAGGTTTTTAAAGATTTAACTTGAAGAGGATTAAACTTCTTATCCAGTAACTATTTCTTGGGATCATGTGATACATTCTGTGTAAAAACTGTACACTTGTGGGCACAGCAGTGATACATGATGTGAAAAGCTTAATAAAACCTGTAACTTGTTTTGAATATAGATATGGAAAGATGTAAAATGTAGCAATGTGGACAGAACAAGCATCTTTTCCTGTAAAACTGTAGCACAGCCTTGAAAGTAAACTGTTTCTCACACCCATTAGCAAGGTTTCTACCTCTTTAGACAGGTACTTCCTGTCAAAACCTATAATACCCTACTTGGGATTAAAACTTTCTGGTTATCCAAACAACTTTGCTTTGGAAAAAGTTATTTTGATTTAAAATTTTGATAAAGCGGTTAGTGAAGGATCAAAACATCTTCACCCAATACAGAAAAGCAGAATTTTTCTAAAATGACTGTGCTAATGGAATATCAGTGCAGGCTCTTTTTGGGACACTTCTCCGGAGTTTGAGTAAAAGGACTTTTTTTGGAAATCAGCTCAGCACTTACCCCAGTCAGTCTGAACTGTACTCCTGCAATGCTGGACTTTTAATAAGCCTGGCATCAGTAATGAAAACCTTTACATGCACAACAGATGAGAACAGAGAAAGCCAGCCTGCTGCCCAAAGTCAGTTAGCCAATCTCTATAATTGTCTTTTGTATACTGTAACTGCTGAATGAGCATAAAAGATAAAGGTAGACACATTAAAGGTAATTAGGGGCAGTGGTTGAGTCATCCACCTGGTCCGTGATTTTTCCACTGCCATCTGCTTCTCTAAAACTTATTCTACATTTTTCTGAGCAAGAGTAAATTTGTATATACAATTTTTCAATTTGCATTGTCTAATTTAAGAAAGGGATTTCATTACTTTCTCTCTCAAGCTTGTGTGTGTTACTTAATGATGTGTACAACAGTAACTACAAAAAACAACAACTGTTAGCATTCACATTTTGGAAGGTAGGAAAGAGAAACTGCTTAACTATACCCACCATAGGTCAACAGTTCAGCTAGCTCAGTTTTAAGAAAGTATAGTAAATTGTGCCCTGGGTGTGCTGGACTGGCTGTAGTGCTATCAGCATGTCATCATAAAAGCAGGAGGAGGTAGTAGCAGAGGTAAAAATACAATTAGCCACGTCTGGAAAACAGTCTGTGTCTGTGAATGCAGTTGTGGCAGCCAAGATCGAAAGTCACTGGGCTAACACAGATGTATGCAATTTTGGAAAGCCAATGTTTATAAGCTTGGCTTTTCAGCAATACAGCAAGAACCTCATTTCAGTGTGATAGACACTGGCCAAAGCCAAATACAGCAGTATTTATCACATATGTTCTTAAGGCTGTGCACCTCATGGAATGCATTACAAACTGACCTCATAAACTGCACTATAAATAATCTTGTTACACTTGACATCCCACAATTTTACTTTGAGAAGGGTAGATCTGGTCTACTTAAGGTAAATTTATTGGAAAGGGTTGCAGATGCTATAGATGGTGGCCATACACTATATCTAGGCCTGGCTAAAGGCTAACACAATTCCCCATGCTGGCATTACACAAAAGCTAGATGTTTAAAAAAAAAAAAAAAAAAAATCACCCCATACGTGGCAAGATGGATAGCAAACTAGCTGAAAGACAAAGCCCATACAGTGCAAGTTCCTCATTAGAAAGTATGAAAGTGACCAGTAGTGTCCCTCAGGGCTTGGTGCTGAGACCTTTCCTTTTAGAGATTTGCTTCTCAGATTACCAAGAAGAAAGCCAATACATGTGAATATCAAAGTTTATTGGGGATAAGTTATCCTAGGATACTGAAATGCTATAGAAGGAATTAGTAAACTCATGGTGTACTGATAATGAACTAATTAAATGCTAAGAAAATGTAGTACTATAACTTCTGGTAGGCAACCCCTCCTCCTCAGCATACTGTCTGGACAAAATCTATACAAAACAAAAATGTAGTTATGCACCTAGGTACTTGTGTTGATAGTTCCCTCTCTTTGAAACATCATGTACCAACGGTGGTTGGGAAATCCCTTTTATTTAAGGAAGACCATTCAAGGTCTAGAGTTTAGAACTCAGCACCGATCAAGCCAATTCAAGTACAATCCCACTTTGCGATGCACCTCAGTAAACGTATCAAAATTAAAAAGATCCCCAGGGTTCCTAAACAAAAAGTTCTCTGACCTATAGTCTCTGTACTACCAAGAGATGTGGATACCTTTAACCCTTTATTCAATGTCATGGAGTTTTGAGAGGAGATATTAGACTGGTTTACCCCATCATTAGGAGACCAGATTGCCCTTTTATTTATTTATCCATCCACCCATCCTTTGTTGACGGAGTTAGTTCCATTCAGCTAGTGGCTTCTTTTCATTACTAGAGAAAGTTTTTTCCAGGGCATCAGGGAACTTCCAACTCATTTTGATAGGTAGCGTGGGATCTTTTACATCCACCTGAGCTACCACCAACTCAGGCAGATAGGTCCTCAGTTTAATGTCTCATCTGAAGAATGACACTCAGGAGTGCAGCAGCCCACTTATGCTGCACGGCAGTGTCAGCTATTGATATACCTGATGCGGGAATAGAACCCACACCCTTCTGCATCAAAGGCGAGTATGCTGCCTATTGTGCCACTGAAATTTTCTAGGCCTCCTGTTTCTCTGCAACTCCAATATCTCCATCAGTACTAGAAACATGCACCTAAATCTTCATCAACAGATAAGTAAAACACAGTGGAGAATCAGGTTTATAACCCAGCACCTCCCAAACTTCTTAAATAAACTTCCCCTACATGGTAAGGAGTGTAACTCACTATTTGCCTTTAAATAAAAGGCTAGATGACTGGATGGGGACCCACAAATTTACTCTGGGATTGACTGTATGGTTCTGATGGAGAAAGGAGGTGTAGCCTAAGGGAGGGCACTGCCAAGGTGAGAAAGATAATGACACTCTGCGGCCTTGGAATATCTGTGAACCTACAAAATTAAGAGTTTAAAGGTAGAAGAAAATACAGTTGTGTAAAGTCTTAACATAACAGCAGATGTCCTTCTCTTCACTGTTGCAGTATTCTTAACTTTAGGGATCTCCTGTCAAGGATAGTCCAATGTTTGGCCGGTATACTAAAGCCTTTAACTCTCGTATGCACTGTAGATTACACATATGCTCTCTGTACAAGACATAGGGCATAAAGGGGACATGGACAAAGACACTCAGAACTAAATTGCCCCATTACAGTAGAATCCCCATAGGGCAAAGGAAGCAATGCATATCCAAGGAGAAAATGCAGACAGAAAAGGTGAGAGCCTCTGCCAGAAGGATAACCAAATCAAAGCCCAAAGGGAAAAAGGGGGATAGAGGGAGGGATCAAATACTACAACAGTGAAGAGGACATCTACTGTTATAAGATTTTACACAACTGTACTATGTCCTTCTATATATCACTGTTGCAGTATTCTGCACCTTAGCGGGAGTACAAAAGTCCAAGAAAAGGAGTGAGAGAAGGACGGCTGGGAAGAGCCCTCAAACCCATGCAGGATGACCCTACCAAACCTTCTCTGGCCCTAGAAAACATATCCAGTTTATAATGCTTACTAAAGGTATGCACTGAGCACCAATCAGCAGCTTCAAGGATAGATTTGGTGTCCAAACCCTTGAAGAAAGCAACAGAAGAGGCAACAGCCCTAGTGGAATGAGCTAATGAAGTAGACAGACACTTGCCATGAAAACAAAAGAAAATGGCCCTCTATATCCAGGAGGAGATAGTTTGCTCAACAGCCAGACCCAGTCTCCTGGGCTGAAAAGAAACAAAAAGCTCGTCAGACTTATAAATGGCCTTAGTTTTATCCAACTAATACCTCAGCTGTCAGTGCAAATCCAAGATATGTAGTACTCTCTCACCAACCGACTGGAAGGGGGGGGGGGGGTTGTACGATCTCAAACTCACTTGTGACACAAGCAAATTTCCATTTATATAAAAGTAATCAAACTATATTAACAAGTTCACATTTACAAACGTTATACTTCACATACATTGCTACATATCACATAACCTAAGCAACATTACATAAACTATTCAATTCCTGCCCCCCTCCTTTTTTTTTATAACAAGAAACATCTTTATTAAACCATCACTTACTACATAGGCAATCATACATTTATACAAATGAAAACAAACCTCACAGACACAATCCTAGATGCAAGCATTTTACTTCACAAACCATACTGACACACTCCTGGTTGCAAACATTGTATATCACTTGTACTCTTACCCACTCATTTTCAGTCAAACATTACATAACTCATTTCAGTCCTGCCTTCTTTTAAAACTCATTGCTCCCCTGTATGCAATGTTTCCACAGTTCCCATTTTGTCCCTATGTAGTTTGCTCCTACCCTTTTACAAACATCTCAATTCCATTTTTTTTCTCTCTGTTACTATATTCACTAGTTCTGATATAGCTGGTTTAGATTTTAAATTTCCATTTTCTAGTAACTGATTTTTTGGCAGCCACGATAATTAGACACAACAAGGCCTTACCATGTATAGGCAATTCTGATTCTGTATCACAGCTCAGAAAAATCAGCTCCCTTGTCATGCCAATCTGCACACCCAGCATCTTCAACAGTAAATCCTGCAGGGAATCCTTAAAGTAGCTCATTACCAACCTTCAACATAAAAGAAAGATTAGTACGAAGGGACACCCTCTCCCTGTTAAATACCAAAAAGGAGCTTGAAAGCTCAGAAACCCTCCAAGCAGAAGCAAGAGCAAGCAATAAGACAGTATTCCAGGTCCAGTGGTGCAAATAAGCTGAAACTGCAGATTCAAAAGGAGCTTGGATCAATTTTTGCCAAAAAAAAAAAATAAAGTCTCAAGGAGGAATAGGCTTCCTTGGGGGCTCAAGATCCAGGACCTGCCCGATATAAAACGAGAATCAAAAGGAAGACTCGAGGGCAGATGGGCAGAAAGAACTCACAAATGGGCCTTTAAAGAAGAATAGTCCAAGACAGACTGGACCAAGTCACACAAGTAGGAGAGAACCAGCCCCCCCCCCCCCTCCCACATACACACACACAGTGAAAAAGGGTCATGGTTATGAGCATGGCACAAAAAGTACAGTTTTGTACCTACCATAAATGTAGATGTCTGAGAGGTATGCATCTGCAGTCATAACAAATGGGTTGTCCTGCCTCAGGCAGCCCTTCGGTCGGCCGGATTCCAAAGTCTGGGTCTGGCCTCGGCTGATGTCGCACTTCACCCGACGTCATAGCTGCTGTTAACTGGGTATAAAAGCATCAGCCGACGCCATTTCCCTCAGTGTTTCTTGCCCCAGATGCCAGGTGCCCTCTAGGAAGGCTAAATTTGGATAAATGCAAATGTTTCCAAACAATAGAGAACAAATAGAAATAAACATGTATGTACATATATACAAACAAATACACCATAATAGATTCCCCCAGCTAGCTACAAGATGGGCAAATACCCTAAGAGTACCACAGAGGGGAAGGAGGGTGGGTAATCCTGACTGCAGATGCATACCTCTCGGACATCTACATTTATGGTAGGTACAAAACTGTACTATGTCCTTCAAGGATGCATCTGTAGTCCTAACAAATGGGTAGAATACCATAGCCAAACTGGGGGAGGAGGTACTAAGAAGATTATGGTGTAGTTAAGATCCCTTGCAAAACAGCAGTGGCAAAACCTGATCTGCTCAGGATCTGGAGTATAAAGGTAGATTGTAATGCTTGGCAAATGTATGCACGGAGCTCCAAGTAGCAGCCTCTAAAATGTCTTTGCTAGCCACTCCTCGTAAAAAAGCTGTAGTAGTGGCTGTAGCCCTTGTGGAGTGAGGTCTGATGTTTTCTGGAGTTGTCTTTCCATGATAAGAGTAACAAAATCTAATGCAATTTCCTATCCATTTTGAGATTGTCTGTTTTGAAATTGCTTTTCCTTCCATTCCTGTTGCATATGCTACCAGAAGCTGGTCAGTTTTCCTATTGTTCTTGGTTCTGTCCGGGTAGTAGCGCAATTGTCTATGCACATCCAAGGTATGTAGTAGTCTTTCCCCCCTGTTCTGTGGGTTGGGGAAGAATGTAGGTAGGTGGATTGCTTGGTTTAATGATACCCTGGAGACCACCTTTGGCATAAAAGTAGGATTAGTTCTCATGGACACTCTATCCTGATGGAAGATAAGGAAGGGCTGTACTGCCATTAATGCCTGTAATTCAGAAACCCTTCTTGCTGAAGTGATTGCAAGCAGGAAAGCAGTTTTCCAAGATAAGTACTGTAATTCTGCTGTTGCTGCTGGTTCAAAAGGGGGAAGTGTCAACTTTTCTAACACAAAGTTCAAGTCCCATGTAGGCAATGGTGGCTTCCTTGGTGGCTTTACATTTTTAATTCCTCTCAGGAACTGCCTGAGTAGAGGATGAGAAAAGACTGGAGGATCCATGTTGTATTCTGCTGAAATTGCTGATGCATGAATCTTGATGGAGGAGTAGGACAGGCCACTGTGGAAAAGCTCTGCTAAGTATTCCAGGATGTTAGCTATGTTTGCCAGTGATACATTTTCTCCTTTTGCTGCACTCCAAATGAGATATCTTTTCCATTTTGCTGAATAAGTTTTTCTTGTTGAGGGTCTGCGAGCCTCCAATATAATGTCTTTAACCCTTTGAGATAAATCTGGGTTATTTTGTCTTATGCAATGTTCCAAGCAGCTAGCTGCAGTGTTTTCAAGTTTGGATGCAGGATTTTGAAGTTGTTCTGTGTTAGCAGTAAAGGAACTAGGGGAAGTGGCCATGCGTGTTCCCGAGACATACTCCTCAGTAGTGGGTACCAATGCTGCCTCGGCCAGTCTGGAGCTATTAGGATGATCCTTGGGTGATCTTCTTTGATCTTCAGTAGCACTTTGTGCATCAAAGGAAGAGGTGGGAATGCATATGCTGTCAGGTTTTCCCAACTGAAAGATAGGGAGTCCACCTTCCAAGCTAGTGGGTGGTATGTCCTTGTGCAGAATTTTTTCAATTGGTGGTTGTGTGGGGATGCGAATAGGTCTATTTCTGGTAGTCCCCATTTCTTTGTAATGGATTTGAAGATGTCTGGATGCAGCATCCATTCGTGGGCATCCGTGGTAGTTCTGCTTAAGATGTCTGCTAGTATATTTTCCTTTCCTGGCACAAATATTGCCTGGAGCTGAATGTTGAGGTTCAGGGCCACATTACAGAGGTCCATTGCCATCCGGCATAGAGGATATGAATGTGTGCCTCCCTGTTTGTTGATATACCACATAACTGTGGTGTTGTCCGTCCTTATCAGCAAATGACCCTGTTGAAGAAACGGTCTGAATGTCTGAATTGCCAGCTTTACTGCCAGCATCTCTTTTTGATTTATGTGTAGGTTCAGCTGGTCTTGAGTCCATAAGCCTTGTATGCACTTGTCCACCATGTGTGCCCCCCAACTGAGGTCTGAGGCGTCCGTGGTGACGTGGTGATAGTCTGGCTTGGGTGAGGGCTGTGGAAGGGCAGCCCTTTGTTCAATTGACAGGTCTGAGCCCACCATTGGAATTCTTGCTTCAGGCATGGAATTATTGGAATTTGGGTTTCTAGGCTGTGCTTGTGCTGAGACCATAAATTCCTTAGGTACCATTGCAACTTCCTCATATGTAGTCTGGCATGTGGAATCAATATTATGCAGGATGCCATGTAACCCAGGGCTTGCAGGACTTTCCTTGCTTTAAGCTGGTTCTGCGTTGTTAATGCCATGAAATAGAGTGGTAGGTGCTTCTGCTTTTCTGCTGTGAGGAATGCCATTTGGCTTGATGTGTCCAGTTCTGCACCCAAGAAAGTTATCCTTTGGGATGGTATCAGCCTTGACTTTTTTATGTTGACTGTGTATCCCAGGGCTTGCAATAGGTGAATGACCTTTCTCAAATCTTTTGTTAATTTGTTGTTGTCCGCTTGTAACAGGCAGTCGTCCAGGTATGGGTAAATTTGAATTCCCTGAAGCCTGCAATGAGCAATTACTGATGCCAGGTATTTCGTGAATACTCTGGGCGCAGTAGATAAGCCAAAAGGCAATGCTGAGAATTGATAATGCTCTGATCCTGCAAGAAATCTGAGGTATCTTCTGCAATTTGGTCGTATGGGGACGTGCAGGTATGCCTCCTTGAGATCTAGAGTTACCAGCCAAGACTTCTTGCCCAGCATGGGAAGAAGCTGCTGTAGGGTCAGCATCTTGAACTTTGGAACAATGAGATATGTGTTCAGAGCGGACAGGTCGAGAATAGGTCTCCATTGGTTTTCCTTTCTTGGCACCAGGAAAAGTCTGGAGTAAAATCCTTGCCCTTGTTCCATAGACGGTAACTTCTCTATAGCTCTCATCCTTAGTAAGTGATCTATTTGCTCTAGAGCGTTTGTCTTTTGATTTGGAGTTAAGTTTGGCATTCCTCTCTTCCTTGGTAGAGTATGGAAGTGAAACCTGTAACCTTTGTCTATTGTCTGTAAAATCCATTTGTCTCCTGTAATGTCATGCCAGTTTACTGAAAATAAGGCTAGCTTTCCGCCTAAGGGTGCTTCTAGTTGTTTCCTGGTAGGCGGTTTCAGAGCCATGTCACTGTGATTGTCCTGTGGAAGTGGTAGTGGCTGGATCTGTGGCAGTACTTCTCTGGTTGTTAGGCTGCCACTGACGTCCCCTGTAGGCACCTCTGGATTGACCTCTGCCTCTTGGGCGCCTATTCCTGCCTCTCTGTGCTCTGTTGGTGTCTGGAAAGGACCAATTTTTGGAAGGCCAGTTCCTACTAAACCTCGGAGGCTGGACCTGTAAGAAATCCTTGACTGTCTGGACAGATTTTGCTTTCTCTTCCACCTTCTTCAACACTTGCTGTGCAGGGAGCCAAACAAACTGTGTTTTTCCATGGGAGCATCTAGGAGCTTTGACTTTACATGGTCTGGTAAGGATTGCTCTTTTAACCATGCATGCCTTCTGATCACTGTACCAGTCATAGCTGATCTAAAGGAAGCCTCTAGTGCATCATAGCCGCATTTTAAGGAATGATTACTGACCTGCTGAATGTTATGTACCATTTCCTGAAGGGACTTTCGGTCTAAAGGTTCAGGCGAGGACAGTTTTTTAGTTAGCTGATCTAACAAATTCCTGATACTGAATCATGTGGAATTGACAGTTTAAGGCCCTAGCCGAAAGAGTAGCAGAAGTATAAACTTTTTTACCCCATCTCTAAGGCCCTAGATTCTCTTTCAGAGGGGAGGGGGTTTTTGGCAGAGGCAGCTGCTACAGCTTTGGGGCCCTGTGAAATAGTTTCAGGATCTGCAATAGGAGCCTTACACAAGTGATAATGTGAGTCCGGAACCCTGTAGTATCTGTCGGGTTTAGCAGGGGCCGGAGGAAGAGAGTCAGGAGCAGTACAAGCATCATTAAATGCATCATCCACAACTGTAAGTACTGGAGGAATGGCTAAAGGCCTATGCTGTGGCAAATGTAAAAAGGTCCTAAGCCTTTTCCTAGAGTCTGAAAAATCCTGGCCCTGCCATTGAAATTGTTCTCTCATAGCATGCAAGGTTTCCCCAAAAGAAAATTCCTCAGGAGGAGAGGCAGAAGGAATGGAGTCTTCTGCATCAGAATCCTCATATGGAGAATAAGGGCCTTCTGGAGGGTTTGTATTTTCTGAATCATCAGAGGAGTAATCTGTAGAAACTGGCTCAGGGGGCTCTGCTCTAGGCCTCTTCTCTGGAGGGGGGTGAGAGGCCCTGTCAGGGTGAGGCTGGGATCCCCTGATCAAAGAAATGAGATCCTCTGCTAGACTAAGCATTTGAGTACTAGAGCTAGGCCTGTGAGGGGGGGTTTTAGCAGGCACGGTCTTAGTCGATTTAGCTGCTTTAGCCCTGGTAAAAGCCTTAATTGACATGGATGCAGGGGGCCTAGCAGCTCCACGTGCAGGAGTAGATATATCTAAAGGGATAGTATCTGATAAATCCTGAGAACCTGTAAGAGCAGGTGGAATTTCAGTAGCAGATTCAGCCATGCTGGATGAGGCCTCTGTTGTAGGAGGCATGCTTTCGGCCGAAGGAATAACAGAGGACTCTGTTTCAGCCGAAACAGAGACACTCGCGGTTGGCTTAACCGCGGTTTCGGCCGAAACCGCGGACCGCGAGTGTCGGTCCTTTTCCTTACGCTTTTTAGCTAATTGTGAAGTCGGAGTCTCCGACGGCATGTTGTAAGCAAAAGCGGAGCCGAAAAACTCCTCTGCAAACTCCGACCGACGTCTAAGTGTCCGTCGGTTGAAGGAAGCACAGGCTAGACAAGCTGCTACGTCGTGGTCTGGGCCTAAACAAGGTAGGCAGTAAGAGTGGAAATCTTTATGAGGTATTTGTTTCCCACAAGTTAAACAGTTATTCACTTTTTCTGACATCGGCTGAGGCAAGAAAGAGTCCCCAACGGGGTACTTAGCTTTTTAGAAGTCTTCGGTAGTAGCAATCTCTGGTTCTGACCGACCGGCACTTGCGAACAGCTTCTGCTTCGGGCGCCACGCGGCAAGAAAGACTGAGGAAAATGGCGTCGGCTGATGCTTTTATACCCGGTTAACAGCAGCTATGACGTCGGGTGAAGTGCGACATCAGCCGAGGCCAGACCCAGACTTTGGAATCCGGCCGACCGAAGGGCTGCCTGAGGCAGGACAACCCATTTGTTAGGACTAGAGATGCATCCTTGAAGGACATCATAAAAGGTTTTCCACCTGGACACAAGATTTTCTAGTTGCAAGTTTTCCTGCCTCCTGTAAAAGCCTGAGCACGTCCTCTGAAAAAAGGTGCCTAAAAGGGATCAAACCCCTATTAGCCACCGTGCAAGTTGAAGAGAGTGGACAAGTGAGGATGAAGGAGTGACCCCTTATCCTGTGTGAGGAGGTCAAACTGGTGAAGTAACTTGTGGTGATTGCCCCTGGCCAAATGCATTAAGAGGGGGACCAAGTTCTGTCTTGGTCAAAAGGAAGTCACTACCAAGACTTTTTGGGGAGTCCCACTGATTCTTCTGCAGGACTCTTGGAAGAAGATGAGGAAAGGGAGAAAAGGCATACAGAGACATCCCCCTTCCAAGGAAAAGGCGTTCAGATCAACAAGCAAAGATGGTGTTCAGACTGGTGGCAAAGTTGTTCCAGGTATCTGTGTCCATATGTCACCTTTATGCCCTACGTCCTGTATGGGGAGCATGTGTGTGACGCATAGCGCATGCAAGATCTAAAGGCTTTGGTATACTGGCTGGACACTGGGCTATCCTTGGCAGGAGATCCCCAGGGTTAAGAATACTGCAACAGTGATACAAAAGGACATCCTGTCTCACTTTTCTGGAGCAGCACCCCAGGTGTTGCAGGGTGAGTTAGCTGTGGGCTAATATTATGCAATGCAACTACATTTTATTCAGCAAAGTTGTGAGAATCAGAGGAGGAAAAGGTTGGGCCTGGTATGAACAGGATGGATGCCTGGTTACTGGGAGTAAACACTCGCATATAACAGCAGACCGTTCATGCCATCAATGAGAAGGTAGGCCAGAAAGGCTAATGTTGCCAGTCTTATGGTGTAATGGGATGAAGCCCAGACTACCAGTGTTCAATTACAGGCACAGGCATTGGAGGGGCCAAGTGGGGTGGGGGGGGGGGATGGGCTTGAGCAGGCAAATATCCAGGTCTGGGGGAGGTGGTTTGTCCCACACTGGCTATCCTTACAGGTGGGCAGATAAACACTTCTGGAATAGAACAGGGCAGACTCTCTCCAGTAGGTGGCATATGTATTGCTAAGTCAGGAATAATGCGGGTGAAAGAATGCACATCACTCCTTACCCAGTCAGTCATTGCATATCAAGTTGCCACCTGGGTGGAGAGATTAAGAAGGAAGGGTGTGGGGCCCTTCAAAGAAATGGAACCTCCAAGCCTACACCACAATGCCAGACTCTTGCTTCCAAGGTACTTACTGGGCCAATCTAACCTCCTTCCAAAATGGACCAAATAGGCCAGAGAGCTGAAAAACAATTCAGGGATGCATGCCAGTTCCCCCCCTGGAGGAACAAATAAAACAAACAATCAGAGCACAGCTAAGGAAGCCAGTTCCAGTGAGAGAATATAAAAGAAGCAAACACATTATAGACTAGGTGGGCCCTTCAGAGCCCCCTGCACGAATAAGTTAGAGATATCCTAGGAAGTGAACCTGTCTGATGGTACAATAGGAAGCTGAATCTAGCTTTGTTTGTATGCTCGTTTGTTTCTAAAGGAAAGTCTCTGTTGTAGGCCTCTGGAAAAAGTACAGTTTTGTACCTACCATAAATGTAGATGTTCGAAGATCCACATTGCTGCAGTCCTAAAACACTTGGGTAGTCCGCTGTCCCAGTCGGCCCGAATACCAAAGTATAAGGCTGACGTCGGTCAAGGCGCATTAGTCTGACGTCAGGACGTCAGGGTACAAATGCACATGACCGACGTCATATCCTCAGTCTTTTCTTGCCCCAGATGTCAGAAGACCCTAAAAAGATAAGGCCAAAACCAAAAAACACCAAACACTCCTGTACCAAATATATGTACAATATATACAAATTTACAAAAGTACAACCCCACCCACACAACCACCCCTAAACACAGAGGGAAGGAGGGTAATTGGACTGCAGCAATGTGGATCTTGAACATCTACATTTATGGTAGGTACAAAACTGTACTATGTTCTTCATCTCACATTGCTGCAGTCCTAACACTTGGGTAGAATCCCAAAGCAGAGGTAAGGGAGGCTGGCAAATCATAAAGAAGCAGGAGCTGTCAACATGCCCTGCAAAATAGCCGTGGCAAAACCAGCCCTAGATTTAGAGTAGAGAGGAAGGTGGTAATGCTTAGAGAAAGTATGCACTGAACTCCAAGTAGCTGCCTCCAAAATATCCTTAGTTGCCACCCCCCTTAGAAATGCTGTTGAAGTGGCAGTAGCCCTAGTGGAATGAGGCCTAATCCCAGCTGGAATCTCCTTGCCATGATGGGAATAACAAAATGCAATGCAAAACCCAATCCACTTAGAAATAGTTTGTTTTGACACAGGCTTTCCCTGAGAACTCAAAGCAAAAGAAACAAACAACTGCTGAGACTGCCTAAAATCCTTAGTCCTGCTTAAATAATAACGCAACTGCCTGTGTACATCTAAAGTGTGCAAAATCTTTTCCCCCTTATTTTGGGGATCTGCATAAAAAGTAGGCAAATGAATAGTTTGGTTTAAAGCCACACTAGAGACCACCTTAGGCATAAAGGAAGGATTAGTACGTAATGATACCCTATCCTTATGGAAAATCAAAAAAGGCTCAACCGCCATAAGGGCCTGCAATTCAGAAACCCTTCTTGCAGAAGTAATGGCCAACAAAAAAGCAGTCTTCCATGACAAGTATTTCAATTCAGCAGTTTCTCCAACACAAAATTGAGGTCCCAAGCAGGAGTAGGAGCTCTACGTGGGGGTCTTATATTCTTTGCCCCTCTAAGAAATTGCTTGAACAAAGGATGAGAAAACAATGGTGGGTCACAATCATAGTGAGCTGAAATTGCTGCAGCATGAATCTTAATGGAAGAGAAAGACAAACCTTTGTCCAATAACTCAGTAAGATATTGAAGAGCCACACTCAAATTAGGCTCAGAAACCTCCAAATCCTTTGCTGCACTCCAAAATAAAAATCTCTTCCATTTTTCTGCGTACACTTTCCTTGTACTAGGTCTTCTGGCTTCCATAATCACATTCAAAACTTGTTGAGGAAGTTGAGACCTGCTGTGGTTCAAAACAGAATATGCCAGGCTGTTAGATGAAGAGAGTGAAGCTTGACATTGAGTAGATGACCGTCCCTCTGAGACAATAGGTGTGGAATCAAAGGTAAAGGCCATGGAGGCTTCCTTACCAGACTCCTCAGTAATGGGTACCAGTGTTGCCGAGGCCAAACTGGAGCTATTAAAATCATCCTTGGCTTGTCTTGTCTGACCTTTAGGAGTACCTTTGGGAGGAGAGGCAGAGGTGGAAAGGCATACACATGAAGATTTGTCCAACTGAAAGAAAGAGCATCCACTTTCCAAGCTGTGTGATGAAACCTTTTTGTGCAAAACTTTGGCAGCTGGTGGTTTAGTGGAGAAGCGAACAGATCTATGTCTGGAGTTCCCCATGACACTGTCCATTTCCGAAATACATGAAGATCCAGTTTCCACTCGTGGGGATCCATGATTTGCCTGCTTAACACATCTGCTAAGGAGTTCTGTGCTCCCGGCAGAAACCTTGCCTGAAGATTTAGTTGCAAGCTGAGCGCAGTCTCCCACAAAATCATTGCTTGCCTGCATAGAGGATAAGAATGTGTTCCCCCTTGTTTGTTGATGTACCACATGACAGTTGTGTTGTCTGTTAGAATCAACACCTGCCCTGGAAGAAGTAACTCCTTGAAAGCCATTAATGCAAACTGGACTGCTAACATCTCCTTCATGTTGATATGTAGATGCTGTAGTCTGGCAGGCCACTTGTCTTGTATCCACTTTCCATTCAGATGAGCTCCCCAAGCTATGTCTGACGCATCTGTCGTTAGAATCTGACTCGCCTCTGGCCAGGTCACAGAGAGTCCCTTGTTTAGGTGACATTCCTGAGCCCACCACAAAAATTCCTTTGAATGCAAGGTATTATTTGAATGACAGTGTCCAAATCCTGGCAGTGCTGTGTCCATACATTTTTGAGATACCATTGCAGCTTCCTCATATGCAGTTTGGCATTGGGAAGCACCAGAATACAAGATGCCATGAACCCTAAGGCTTGAAGGACTGTCCTTGCAGTCAGCCCGGACTGAAGAGATAGTTGATGGAAGTAAAGGGAAAGATTCTTTTGTTTGTCCGGGGTTAAAAAGGCCATCTGGGTTGCTGTATTCAGTCTCACACCCAGAAAGCACATGTCTTGAGGGTACTAGACTGGACTTTATTTCGTTCACAGAATACCCCAGGCATATTAGCACTGCTATCACATATTCCAAATGCTGAAAAAGGTCTTCCTTTTCTTGAGCCAGAATCAGGCAGTCGTCCAAGTAAGGATAGATTTGTATTCCTTTTTGCCTGAAGTAAGCTATCACTGGAGCCAGAACTTTTGTGAATACTCTGGGCGCAGTAGATAAGCCAAAGGGCAATGCAGAGAACTGATAATGGGAATTCCCAGCTCGAAAACGCAGAAACTTCCTGCAACTTAGTCTGATAGGCACATGAAGGTAAGCCTCCTTGAGATCTAAAGTTACCATCCAGTGATCTTTTCCCAGCAGAGGTAAAAGCTGTTGCAACGGCAACATTTTGAACTTGGGAATGTCCAGATAAGTGTTGAGGATAGATAAATCCAAAATTGGTCTCCACGTGTTCCCCTTTTTTGGTACTAGGAACAGGCGAGAATAAAATCCTAGGCCCCTTTCTGGCACAGGAACCGGCTGAATGGCCCCTATTTGGAGTAACAGAGAAATTTGCTTGTGAGCCTCTTTTCTTTGTAGAGGAGGAATGTCTGGCATGCCTTTGAAAGGAGGCAAGGTATGGAAATAAAACCTGTAACCGTGGTGAATGATATCCAATACCCATCTGTCTTGGGTAATTAAACTCCAATTTTCTTTGAAAAGTGCCAGTCTTCCTCCCAAAGGTGCTGCCAGACAAGGCTCTGGCAGCTGAAAAGGCAGGTCATTGGGTCTGTTTACGAAAGGACTGACCCCTGCCCTCACCAGAAGACTGAGCAGGTGAACTCCCTGCTCTAGGCCTAAAAGAACCTTGAGCTCTGCCCCTACCACGTCTAGACCTACCCCTAGACTGGGAATCATAAGAAGGATATGTCCACCCCTTAGTAGGCCAATTTCTACTAAACTTTGGAGGCTGAACCTGCAAAAAATCTTTAACAGTCTGCATAGACTTAGCCTTGTCCTCCATTTTCTTTAAAACTGCTTCCACAGGCGAACCAAACAACACATCAGATTGTAACGGAGCATCTAAAATCCTTGTCTTAACATGCTCAGCCAAATTCTGATCCCTCAGCCAGGCGTGCCTGCGAAGAACAGAACCAGTGGCAGCCACCCTCGAAGAGGCCTGTACAGCATCAAAACCACATTGCAAAGAATGCTTACCCACCTGTTCAGAAACATGAACTAAATCCTGCAACTCTTTACATGCAATACCTTCCGCCAGAGCATCCACCTTAGACTTCAATTGTGAAAGGAGATAATTTTGGTATTTTAACATGTGGAACTGGCAATTCAAAGCCCTCATGGCTAAAGTGGAAGAAGTATACACCTTCTTTCCCCATCTATCCAAAGCCCTTGTCTCTATCAGGAGGAACAGGATTTTTAACAACAGAAGCCTTAACACCTTTAGGCCCCTGAGAAACAGTTTCTGGGTCTGCCCTAGGACTCTTAAAAAGATACTTATGAGCTTCAGGCACCCTATAATACCTATCCGGTTTAACTGGGGCAGGAGGCAAAGAATCAGGGTTCAGGGAAGCCTCTGCAAAAACATCTTCCACCACATCCAGAACAGGAGGTATAGCTAAAGGCCTATGCTGGGGAAGAAACAAAAATTCCCTAAGCCTTTTCCTGGAATCAGAGAAATCTTGACCTTCCCACTTAAAATGCTCCCTCATGGAATGAAGAGTCTCTGAAAAAGAAAAATCCTCAGGAGGAGAAGCTGAAGGAGTAGAATCATCTACATCAGAATCAGAATAAGGAGGATATTCCTGTAAGTCTTCAGCCGAAGACTCAGAAGCCTCCGAACACTGCTCAAAACTCTCAAGCTCAGGTTCCACCCTAGGCCTCTTATCAGGAGGGGGCATAGAACCTCTAATCATAGTAATCAAATCTTCTGCTATTTTAAACATATGTTTCTTAGGCAGAGACCCTGAAGAACTAGGAGAGACACCCACTGAAGTTAAACCTGGTCTGCCTCTCGAAGAAGCCTTGGAAACAGAAGGGGAGGGCCTAACCACCTTAGGAAGGGAGGGGAGAACAGCTACCTGAGAAGCCCCTTCAGCCTGGCCTACCTCCTGAGAGGACACATCTTGTAACAGTAAAGTCTCTCCCTGAGACTCCAAAGAAACTTCTGGCAGAACCTCCGGCTCCACCGAGCCCTCTAAAGAACCGACGTCCGGGACAGACGGTTCTTCCAACCTAGGCTTTGCTGCTTTGTCCTTGCGCTTTTAGGCGAAGCGCCGGAGCATCCGACGGCATTTTATAATTACAACGCTTCCCAAAACTAACCTGGCACAGTCTAATCTTCTCTTTATAGTGCGTTTGTTAAATCTAGCACAAGAGCGACATCCAACAACGTCGTGCTCAGGCCCTAAGCAAGGTATACACAAGGTATGGTAATCCCTATGAGGTATCTGTTTCCCACAAGAAATACAGTTATTCACTTTTTCTGACATCCGGTTAAATACTGAGGCAAGAAAAAACCAAAATATTCCCCAACGGGGTACTTAGCCAACTTTGATTCGGTCTGAAACTCCGACTTCAGAAAATTTCAGAACGCCAACCTGCACTCGCAATACTGCTTCTGCATCGGACCATGCGGCAAAAAAGACTGAGGATATGACGCCGGTCATGCGCATTTGTACCCTGACGTCAGACTAATGCGCCTTGACCGACGTCAGCCTTATACTTTGGTATTCGGGCCGACTGGGACAGCGGACTACCCAAGTGTTAGGACTGCAGCAATGTGAGATGAAGAACATCTGCATTCAGTCCACTGGTCTTGTTCAATTTGCATGGCCAATTATTTTTCCAAATGTGCCTCCAAAGAAACTGAGGAGAAGGAATGCATTAAGTACCGGCAACGGGACTAATGGCAGACAAAAGCCCCAGAGGATTAGGTGGCATCAGGTTTTGGCAGTACTGACAGAATCTTTAAGGCCTCTTGCTCTCTGCACATGGGCTCCTTTAACAATTAACTTTTTAGGATTCTACATTTTTATAAGCCTGTTCTATTTTTTATGGGATATCTTCTTTAAGTTGCTGTGGGTTCCCTCCTCAACATAGCAGACGACCCTTGAGTTAATGCAACTTGTGCTGCTGGAAGGCTGCTGCCAGTGGTCATGGCTAGGAAATACAAAACAGTTCAATAGGGCAAAGTCATTATTTTGTTAACAGCCCTCTGATGGAGCTTCTGTTTAGTGAAAACAGACCAGCACACCAAGCAGGAGACCTTTCTGCTCCTTCACCAAAGGAAAGAAATACTGTGGGCAATAGTTCTTTTCCCAGAATTTACCTTCTACAGGCACTTTTGTTAATCATTTTTTTCCCAGGGACATCACAGTCCTTAGAAAAATTGCAATCATCACAGTCCAAACTTAAAGCTTATTATTATACATAGATTATATTGTTCAGACTCGCTCCCAGGAATGTTATTGCCTTGGATGGTACTATTTTTGATTTTTCCTCATCGAGAGTGTAATCCAGGGAAGACAGAAGAGTCTTTACAAATTCCAAATCCTTTAACAGCTATTCCTGAGAATTTGCATGAATTAGACAGACAGTCATCTAAGTATGGATAAATCTGAATTTTCTTCTGCCTGTAAAAAGTAATGACTGGAGCCAGGCACTTTTCACAAAGGGCAGCACAGAGAATTGATAATGTTGCTTGTCCACTCTGAAGTGAAGGTACTGCCTGCTAGGGACGTGCAGATAAGCTTCTTTGATATCCAAAGTTACCAGCCAGGAGTCCTTGTCCAACATTGGTAGTAACTGATGCAGAGTAAGCATTTTGAACTTTGGAATTAAGAAGTTCAGAATGGATAGATCCAGGATAGGACACCAGGTGCCTTCTTTTTTTGGAACTAAGAAAAGTCTGGAATAGAAGCCTTGGCCTACCTGTTGAGCAGGAACCGGTTCTATTGCTCCCAGATGTAACAGACAAAGTTTGCTTTTCTACTTCTGCCCTTTGGTTTGGAGGAATGTCCAGGAATCCCTTGGGTACTGGAAAGGTGTGGAAAGAAAGAACTGTATCCCTAGGACACAGGTGGAGTACACATTTGTCGTCCGTGATGGTGGCCCGTGAGGTTTTCCATGGTGCTTATAGCAGAAATGAATGCAATGGCCTATCCATTTAGAAATGGTTTGCTTTGAAATAGCCTTCCCCCTCCGTCCCTACAGCAAATGCCACCAGCAGTTGTTCAGATTTCTTTTGAGGTTTAGTCCTGTCCAAGTAGAATCTAAGTTGTCTGTGCACATTTAAGGAGTGCAGTATCCATTCCCCTTTGTTCTGTGGATTAGGAAAAAAGGTTGGCAAATGGATGGACTGATTAAGAGCCACACTGGATACCACCTTGGGCATGAAGGAGGGACTGGCTCTGAGGGACACCCTGTCCGCATGAAAGATGATGATGAAAGATTCCACTGCTATAAGGGCCTGTAATTCAGAAACCCTTCTAGCTGAAGTGATTGCTAAAAGGAAAGCTGTTTTCCAAGAAAGAAATTTTAAATCTGCAGTAGCAGCTGGCTCGAAAGGAGGGAGAGTGCGTTTCTCCAATACAAAGTTAAGGTCCCAGGCTGGAGTTGGAGCTCTCCTGGGTGGTCTTAAATTTTTGGCCCCTCTGAGAAACTGCTTGAGCAGTGGATGAGAGAAGAGGGGAGATTCTGTGTTATAATCAGCTGAAATGACTAAGGCGTGAATTTTGATGGAGGAAAAAGACATGCCCTTGTGAAGCATCTCAGTTAAGTATTGTAAAATCTGAGGTAAATTGGGCGTTGCTGTGCTCGTCCCCTTGAGATTGGTTCCAGGCACAGAATCTTTTCCATTTTTCAGCATAAGATTTTCTAGTACTAGGCCTCCTTGCCTCTAAAATGATACCCATCACTGGTTTACTGACGGATGGTAAAGGAGAGATTAGGAAATTAGCCAGGCTGCTAGGTTCAGAGCTTGAAGCTGAGGGTGCAGAATCTGGTTCTCCTAGGAGTCTGAGGCAGGTGCCATGGGGCCAACAGTGACACACTGCACAAGAGGGGGTTACCAGTGTTGGCATGGACAGTCTGGTGCAATCAAAATCGTCCTTGGTTTGTCTCGTTTAATCTTTAGTAGTACTTTGGAGAGCAGAGGCAGAGGAGGAAAGGCATAAACTGATAGTTTTCAGAGCATCCACTTTTCATGCTTGTTTGTGGGGAGTCCTTGTGCAAAATTTGTCCAATTGATAGTTCTGGGGGAGGCAAACAGGTCTATATCTGGGCTCCCCCATTTGCTTGTCAACATGCTGAAAATCCTTGGTTCCCGTTACCACTCTTATGGGTCCATGAGGTTTTGCTTAGTCCATCTGCCAGTGTATTTAGTTTTCCTGGCAGGTATTGAACTTGTAGATACACTTGGTAGCTCAAGGCTGTGTTCCACAATGCTATGGCTAGTCTGCAGAGGAGGTAAGAATGGGTACCCCCCTGCTTGCTTATGTACCAGTGGTATTGTCTGTCTTTACCATTACTTGTCCTGGAAGAATGTGGTCCTTGAAGGCTGTCAGAGCATTCTGTACAGCTAACATTTCTTTCTGATTGATATACAGGTGCATTTGACTTGGGTTCCATTTGCCCTGAATGCACTTCCCTGCCAGGTGAGCTCCCCATGCATAGTCTGATGCATCTCTTGTTAGGGTTTGGGTGGCAGGGGGTAGTGTGAATGGTAGTCCCTTGTTTTGGTGGCAGGTCTCTGCCCACCAAAAGAACTCTAGGCATAGGCAAGGTATGATAGGAATCATTGCTTCTAGATCCTGAGAATGTTGACACCATAGGCTTTTTAGATACCATTGTAGTTTCTTCATATACAAGCTTGCATATGGAATTAGACGAATGCAGGAGGCCATGATCCCCAAGGCTTGTAGTATTTGCCTTGCAGATAGCAGGGTTTTTGTGGGCACTTGTTTGAAGTAGGTTGTCAAATGAATTTGTTTCTCTGGTGTGAGGAAAGCCATCTGGGAAGTTGTATTCAAGCTTGCTCCCAGGAATATAATTTGTTGACAGGGTACCAGGTGTGATTTATTTTCATTTTGGGTGTACCCCGGACAAGTTAGTACCCTTTGTACAAAGGCCAGATGATTTAAAAGTATGTTCTGGCCTTTTGTCTGAATTAGACAATCGTCCAGGTATGGGTATATTTGAATATTTCTTTGCCTGCAAAGTGCAGTGACGGGAGCTAGGCACTTTGTAAATACCCTGGGTGCAGTAGATAAGCCAAAGGGCAGTGCAGAGAACTGACAGTGCATGTAGCCTGCTTTGAAGCGTAGAAATCTTCTGCAAGATTCCCTGATTGGGATGTGCAGGTATGCTTCCTTTAAATCTACTGTTGCCAACCAGGAGTCTTTGCCTAGCATACAGAGCAACTGGTGAAGAGTCAGCATCTTGAATTTTGGAATCGCCAAAAAGGTGTTTAGAGCAGAGTAGACAGGTCCAAGATAGGACGCCATGAATTGTCTTTTCTGGGTACCAGGAAAAGTCTCGAGTAGAAACCTTGTCCCTTTTCCTCTTTTGGTACCAAATGAATAGCGCCCATGCTTAAGAGAGAGAAAGTACTTGCTTTTGGGCCTCTGCCCACTGATTTCGGGGTAGATCTGGCCACCTGCTTGGTGTTGGTAACATGTGGAAGTGAAATCTGTATCCCTGTGACACAATATTTAAAACCCATTTGTCCTGGGTAATGAGTTCCCAGTTCTTGGCATGAAGAGCAATCTTTCCCCCCAAAAGGGCAGTCAGTTGAGAAGTGCTTGGAAGTTTTAAAATGAAGTAATTGAGACAGTTTACCATAGGGGGAGTTTTATTACTCCCAGATTTGGAAGTGGAGGCCCCCCACTGCTTAGTCCTGTGCGTACCCTGGGACTGAAGCCTGGGAGCTCTGCTGGATCTGGGTTTGGACTGAGAAGGTCTGGAAGAGGCAGGAAAGGACCAGTTCTTGGAAGGCCAATGCCTACTAAACCTTGGAGGTTGTACTTGTAAAAAAAATCTTTAACAGTTTGCATGGATTTAGCTTTTTCCTTCATCTTTTTAAGAACTTCTTCTGCCTTGTTGCCAAACAGGTGGTCCTGGTTTATGGGAGCATCCAGTAATTTCGCTTTAACATGATCTGGCAAGGATTGCTCCTTAAGCTAAGCATGCCTTCTAAGTACAGACACAGTTGCAGCAGCCCTACAAGATGCCTCTAGTGAATCAAAACCACATTGCAAAGTATGTTTTCCAGCCTGTTCAGCTGAATGCAGTAAATTCTGTAAATCCTTATTTTCAGCACAATCAGGAATCATCATTTTCTGTTTAAGCAATCCAATAATATGTTGCTGATACTTTAACATATGAAACTGGCAGTTTAAGGCCCTAATGGCCAAAGTTGCAGAAGTGTATACCTTCTTACCCCATCTATCCAGCGCCCTTGAGTCTCTATCAGAGGGGGTAGGATTTTTGGCAGTAGTAGCTTTAATGCCCCTGGGAACCTGTGAAATGGTCTTAGAATCCGCAGTAGGATTTTTTAAAAGGAACTTGAGAGAGAGTCAGGGACCCTGTAATATCTATCAGGTATCTATCAGGTCTTCTGGGAGCAGGAGGTAGAGAGTCAGGGGCCAAGCTAGATTCCGAAAAGGCATCAGCAATGTCTAGTACAGGAGGTATGGCTAAAGGCCTGTGCTGGGGCAGGAGTAAGAAATCCCTAAGCCTCTTTTTAGAATCAGAGAAATCCTGGCTTTCCCAACGAAAATGCTCCCTGAGAGTATGCAAGGTTTCACCGAAAGAGAAATCCTCTGGGGGAGAAGCAGAGGGAATAGAGTCCTCAGCCTCAGAATCTTCATAGGTAGATCAGAGTAAATCCAGGTCATCAGAGGAAACAGAAAATTCAGAATCCTGGTCAGAAGTATCATAAGCAAACTCAGTCCTAGGCCTCTTAGAGGGGAAAGGTTGGCTTCCCCTAATTAAAGTAATAAGCTCTCCAGCCATTCTTATTTGTTTTTTAGGTATAGAGGCCTGACCATGTGGTCTGGGTGTTGGTTTTCTAGGCATGGTTCGAGATTTAGGCCTTGAAGAAGAAAATGGTGTCGGTTTAATATGCAAGTCAGTAGGCCTGAATACAACCTCAGAAGCTGGTGCCTGCACAGCTGCTCTGGACCCATCCAAGGTAGAGACATCCGCAGGTTCCACAGCTGAAGGATCTCGCGGCATACTGGACTCCGAATGGGTCTCAGTAGAGGCCTGCGAATCTGAAATTGTGGGCATCAGGGGCTGCGAAACCGCCTCACTGAGTACTGGTGACTGGCTTAGAAGAAGCATCATTGGCAGCTTTGGACCTAGGCAGTCTGTCTTAATCTTTGCATTTTTTTGGAATGTCGGTAGTTGGATGCCTTACTGAAGATCTAACAGGATAATTGAACAGAGCAGCAAAATATTCAGAAGTGAGAATATACCGACGACGGATAGTTTGTGGTTTAAATAAAGCACAAAACAGACAGTGAGGTATGTCGTGGTCAGGGCCTAGGCAAAGAATACAGTACGAATGAAAATCTTTGAGGTATTTGCTTTCCACAAGTAATGCAATTATTTACCTTTACTGACATCGGTTAAGAGCAAGAAAAAGTTTCCCCAACGGGGTACTTAGCTTTTAGGTGAAGACTTCGGTTCTGAAACTCTAAAACGAAAATTTCAGGAGTCGGCTAACTGGCACTTATGAACTGCTTCTGCTTCGGGCACTGCACAGCAAATAAGACTGATGTAATGGCATCAGCTGCATGTTTTATACTCATGACGTCACGGAAAAAGAGAGAGCAATTGACGCAGGACCCAAGACTTTGTTAATCAGGCCGACTGAGGGGTACTGCAAGCAGATAACCCAAAATGTGATAACTGCAACAGTGAAACACGAAGAACATCAGCCAGAAGTTGGACAAAGTCATTGAGAATGCTTGGATTGAGATGCAGGCTTTGAACTTTCAGTCTTAGAAGTGGAAGCATGCCATTGCTTAGTCCTTTGAGGGGTAGCCCCATGCCCCCTAGAAGATTTGTAACCTCTAGTCCTAGAACGGCTCTGTCTGCTGGTATCAGGAAACATCCAACTCTTAAAAGGGTAATTCCTGCTGAAACGAGGAGGTGCAACTTGCAGAAAGTCTTTTAACTGTTTGCACAGATTTGGCCTTATCCTCCATCTTTTTGAGCACTTCCTCTGCTTTGCTGCTAAAAAGACTGTCCTTAGGTAAAGGTACATCTAAAAGCTTAGACTTGACAGGCTCTGGAAGGGGCTGTCCCCTGAGCCAAGCATGCCTTCTGAGAACAGATCCAGTAGCTGTAGCCCTGCAGGAAGCTTCTAGAATGTCGACCACAATGTAATGAATGCTTGTTGACAAGACTGGCAGAATTCAGCAAATCTTGCATATCCTTGCTCTCTGCCAAAAGAGGCACACTTGCAATCTTTGACTTAATAGTCTCCAAGGTGTGCTGCTGATACTTAAGCATATGAAAAAGGCAATTGCTAGACCAAATCGCAAGAGTGGCAGAGGTATAAACTTTTTCCCCCACCTATCTAGATTCCCAGATTCTCTGTCAGAAGGAACAGGATTTTTGGTGACAGTGGCTTTAACACCTTTAAGGCCTTGAGAAATAACCTGTGGGTCAGCCGGAGGATTCCTAAATAGAAACAAATGATAATCAGGAACTGTATAGTACCAGTCAGGTTTTCTGGGAGCAGGAGGAACAGAATTTGGAGTCAAGGAATTTTTCAGGAAAACATCATCAACCATGTCCAACACAGGAGGAATAGCCAGAGGCTTATGCTGAGACAAATCCAAAAACTCCCTGATCCTTTTCTTAGATTGAGGGTAATCTTGACTTTCCCATTTAAAATGCTCCCCAAGTGTATTCAAAGCATCACCATAGGAATAATATTCTGGAGGATAAGCAGAAGGAATGGATTCCTCTGCATCAGAATCCTCAAAAGGAGAAAAAAACCTGAGAAACTTCCTCTTCATCAGCAGAAATGCTAGAAATATCAGAAACTGAATAAGATAAAACTTTTGGAGAGAAATCCCTGCCCCTTTTTGAAGGAGGAGACTGTGAGCCCCTAGAGTCAAAAGGTCATTAGCCATTTTAACCATTTGAGATTGAGGGGAACAAGGTGAAGCTGGAGCCTGTTTCGTCACAGGCTTGCGACTGGAAGATTTACCTGTCAGTCAGAAGGACTCGGGAGGCTTGGCCACTGGTAAAGTAGTGGTGGAAATCGTCAGTATGTGCCTGCTGTCAGAATGAAGAACTGAGGCCTTGGAAACCAATGCCTGCTTAGCAACAGGCGGAAGGTCAGGAGACAAAATGGAAGCTGGAGGCATGGAGGACTCTGAAATGGTCTCAACCAAGGCCTGCAGAGGAAAATCCATGGACTGCAGGGGCTGCAAAAGCGCCTCACTGGCTACTGCAGAGCTGATGACCAACTTAACGTAGTCGGTAGATCTGACCCTCTGAAGCCGACGAACTCAGGCCAAACTCCAAAATGCTTAGCTAAAAGCTTAACCCGACGACAAATAGTACGCGGATTAAAGGAAGCAAAGAGATCACAGTTAGGAACGTCATGGTCAAGGCCTAAACAAATACAAAAAGAATGAAAATCTCGATGAGGAATCTGCTTTCCACAGGCAAGACAATTAACTTTTACTGACATTCGTTAAGTCAAGAAAAGAGGATCCCCAACAGGGTAATTAGCTGTAGTTGGCTTCAACTTTGTAGTCGGAAATGAAAAAGGTAAACAACCGACTGGCACTCGTGCAAAAATGCTTCTGCTTTGGGCTCCGCGGCAAGACTAAGGAAGTGACGTCGGCTGCCTCCTTTTGTATCCAATGTACTGACGTCCTTTACAACAGACAGCAACTGACATCATATTTACTTACCTTTGATATTCTGGCCAATCGAAGGCTACCGGGAGCCGGATAACCCATTTGTTAGGACTGCAGCAGTGCAACACGATGAACATCAACTACAGTAATGTTTTCTAGCCATAATGAAAGATTTCTTGAACTAGAAAAAGATTTAACCCATTTAAAACGCTTGCAATGGGATAACATTTTCTTTGAAAATTGCCTCAAGGTCCAGAGAGTTCCTAAAGGACTGAGTATGTTAACCTAATCAGCGGGTGAGAATGTGCCTAAAGACCTGGTTGACAAATGGCTAGAAATAAATCAAAAAGCAGGTATGCAATATATGGAAGTGATGCACAGTTTTAATTTAGTTAAAATGACTGAACTGTCAGAAAAAGTTTGTATTAATTTTGCGAAATTAAGAGAGCATTTCATCAGTCAGTCAATTTTACTAGCAAACTGCTCACAGTTCGTGATAATTTAGAGAAACGCAATACTTCCTTAAGCAAAAGAAAAGAAATATGAAAGAAACCGTATGGATTATGCTGGGGGAGTGGCTTCAGTCTATGGTCTACAACTGCAGAGAGAAGTACGTCAAGATGTGATGATGCAAGACATTAATGCCATGCCCAAAGAAACAAGTATGGTGAGGAGATCTGAGCGTTTATATACTAAAAAGCTGAATAAGGCAGTGGAAGGCAACAGCATTAACAACACTAATGAAATAAGCTCGAATGAGCGTATTACAAGCCACCATGGGGTGAACAGGATGTCCCATCAGTGAACTGCATATAGGCGAGAAAGTGACAGCAGTTCCAGTTATGCAGCAACAAGAAATGGTCAGCAAGACGTGAAAGTTTATCAAAGAACCAACGGCAGTGGAAGGTCATGGGCAGAAGTAACAAAGTGGTAGTAACGCAAATGGGAACAACTACAGGAAGCCTTCAAAAAACAATTTTGCCAAGAGAGGGCCGAAATGGAAGAATTAGAATCAGAAGAAACAGTATCAAGCATAATAGGTACTGACAATTTTAAAACAGTAAATTTATCCAGTTATGTTTTAGCCAAACAAGAATGTTTTGTGCTGAGCAAGGGTTGGAATTTTTCCCCAGCCTAGAGAGCAGATAAACTACAAACTATTAATGACTTGCGAGACTATGCAAGACTGTTAAACTCTGATGTTTTATTTAAAAAGAAAGAACCTACAAAGTTAGTTTTATAAGCCTAGCTGTTATAATCCTCCTTTACATAAGGATTTGGAAATGTTTTTAAACATATGTGAAACACAAATTATATAAGTATTGGACAATAATAGTGAATATAAATATTATAATTTATCAAAAAGTGAAAAGAAAGTGCTTAATAAGTTAATAAAGAATGATGACATTTTGTTTTTCAAAGCAGACAAAGGGGGAGCACTTTTGGCACTGGACAGAACTGACTATGAAACCAAAATTAAGGTTATGTTACCCGATGAAAAATACTACAGAAAAATCACTATGAGTGAGGTGAAAAAAGGGTACAATCTGATGGATTCCTGTTTGGAAGAATGGTTGGTTACAGGAAGAATAGATGAAAGAACTAGAAATAATCTTGCTAATGTGAATCCTAAGATTAGGGAAGTACTCAGAATACCCAAGATCCATAAAGACTTGGATGAACCAACACTAAGGCCGATTGTGTGTCTAGTGCTAATAGTAAAACTGAAGGTATGTCTTTTTGTGGATAAACATCTACAAAAAGTATTCCATGCAACTCAACTTTTGTGAAAGATAGTTTTGACTTCTTTAAAAAGATAGGACTGATTGTAAATAAAGAGAACTAATAATGAAGGAATGGACATAGTTAGAATGGAATTATTATGCAATAGAATGTATTTGCCCAATACAGTAGGGTTATTGATGGAAAGAATTGACATTGTGCTAAATTATAATTATATAGCATTTTATCTTGAAATTTATGTTCAAGTTAATGGAGTTGCGATGGAGGCAGCATTAGCCCCTATAAAAACATCATCATAATAATGTTGAGATTTATTGAGGATGTTTTTGTGTGGAGAGGGAAGAATGAAATATTTGAAGAGTTTCTCACTTACATAAATAATATTTGCTCACATTTGAAATTTACCCATGTTAATAAAAAGGAGATTTAACAGTGTAAAAAGAGAACAAATTAGCAATTAGGATATATAAAAAGGAAGTACAAAACAATATCTACTTACATTTTTCTAGTATGCACCCCAAAAAGACAAAAATGAATATAGTCAAAAGGACAGTTGTCTAGAATAAGTAGGTTAATGAAAAATGAAGCAGATTTTGTGGAAGAAGCAAGTTTGTTCTGTGATAAAATAGTAAAAAAGAAAGAAAGAGGTGAATAAAATATTAGAAGAAGAAACTGAAGGAAGAACAAAAAGACCTATTTTAGAGGAGAGATGTCTGTTTATATATGGAACATATATGGCTATACAAAATAGTGTAGATGCTCAAGATATAAAAAAAAGTAATAAATAGGAATTGGGGTATATTTAGAACTAACAGTGAAATGCTTAAGCTAGGAGACCAGCCAAAGTTCACCCAGAAAAGAGCTAAAAATTACAAAAAATATTTTTAAGGTAACTTGAATAAACCCAAAGACAAGAAACAAAAAATGGGGAATGTACAAGTGTCTGAACTGCAATATGTGTACATATATTTACACAGACACTGATGAAGTAGAGAGGAGGAAAAATAATTAAGATTCCAGGGTTATTCAGTTGTAAGTCTAAAAATATAGTGTATTTGAGTTTTTGTGTAGAATGTAAATCCTTTCATGTGGGAAGAACTACTCGTGAGTTATATAGAAGGATATAGGAGTGTAAGAATGCTGTTCAAACTGGGGATGAAAGGAATGCATGGAGCAAATACTATAAGATGAATAAATGTAAGGTTGAGTTTAAACTTATAGTTTTGGAAGCACTTTTTAACCGTGTTAATATAGTAAATATTGAGGAAGAGCTAGGCTGGCTAGAATATTGTTGGCATGTCAGGCTTAATATGCCCGATTTCCACCAGGTCTCAATAACAGAGGAATTTGTAATGCATTTAAAAAGGAAGAGGCTTCAACACTAATTTATTGATAAAAATGTTTATGTATGAAAAGTGTACATGTTTTTATATAAAAACAAAAAAAAAGTTTTTATAATAGTCATATGACATTTTGGACCATGTGATTTTTTTTTTAGTATTTAAAGCGTTGGGTGTGCCCAGAAATAATCAGTCTGAAGAAATCTCAGAGTTAATAGAAGTGAGGTGAAAGCGCTAACTGGGAATATCTGTTTGTTTTACTGTTCTACAATAAATTTGCTGTTGTTCATCTGGAGCCTGACAACTTCTAATATATATTTATGGTCATATCTAAATTTAATGATCATTTGTTTTCCATTACATATCAACTAAAACAAAGTAGAGAGACAAAGTCAAAGTACCAGGACTTGCAGGCTGATACAGGGGCAATGTGAAAGAAAGATACCCAGACAGTTCCAGTAGTAGTAGTAGGAGCAACGGTCTTATAAAAAACATTTACAAATTGTACTTGGATATGTTACCGATACATGCAAGTCTGTACAAACTGCAGGAGTTATTACCAGGCACATTGTGGGTGCTTCGAAGAGCACTTTCTGGTTAAAATCAAAGATTGAAACAATACTAATTTCATGAACTTTAATTATACCTTGACTTAAGAATGGGGTCCATTTCCATCATCATGTTATTAGAAACATACAAGACTTGCAGAAATTTAAAAAAGGATGAGCTGTAGGGCTCCAGCCTAGTCGGGGAAGACCCTGCACATGTTCTGCTAGAATGAATGAGATAAATGGGCAAAGGCAGAAGCACTACTGAGAAAGTGCCTGTGGGGCATTAAAAAATTAAGGAGGTGGTCTAGGTGGCTGGCTTATCTCACATCAAGAAATAACACTGTACGTATACGAAGAGGAGAAAAACGTGTAAACATCCACAGTATGTCAGATTCACACCGTTAGTCATTCCATGTCATGACGTGGCAGCAGCTTGGGTCGATGAAGCTAAGAAAAAGAAAAGTAGTACCAAGTGTTACTCTTACAGATTAACAGAAGGACTTGCTAAGCATTTATTTTATTTTGCTTTTGTTTACCAGGTTTGTCTTGATGGGATTAGTCAAAAACACCTTTTCACCAGAGGTTTGGGGAGGAAAGCTACAATATACTGCAAACTGTTTTAGACATGAATTCATTATTATACATACTGGGTGGCACAGTAGTGCAGCAGTTAGCATTGTCATCTCACAGTAAGACATTCTCCGGTTCGATTCTTGGGTGGGGTGCCTTCTGTGCGGAGTCTGCTTGTCCTCAGTGTTTGCATGGGAGCACCCGGATTCCTCTCACATTCCCAAGACATGTTGCAGGTGGACTGGACATCCTAAATTAGCCCTAGGTGTGAGTGTGTGCCTTCTGAGCAAGGTTGGGTACTAGGCTGGCAACTAGACACTGTAAAATCTCTACTGCAATCAACTGAACGCATGAGTGGAGTTAAGTAGATTTTTATCTGCACTTTTATCAAATACACGATTTAAAGTAATTTGTTTGTGTTGCATTGAGCAATATCTAGCTGGAAGTTGTGACTGTTTTTTCAGTAGGTCTGCACCCACCCTCCCTGTTTTTGTCTTGGTGGCTTTGAAACTGCCCACCCCTCTTGTAAATTTGCACTTGGATATTCCTCCTAGGCCCATGTCATTTGCACACACACAAAAAAAAAAAAAAAAAAAAAAAATCTGCTTTTACTGTATTTGTGTTTCTTCCTACTTTATTTTGCTTTTGCGTCATCTTAAAAGTACTCAGTTGTATTTATTACTGCTTGGTGTAACTCATTCTAAGCCTTTTAGTTTAAGCACTTGGGCTTCAGACTAGTTGTTTTACATTAAGAATTTTTGTGGTCTGCACTGTAGTGGCAGGACAGGTAGATTACATCCTTCTAAGTTGGGAACTGCTGATTGACGGCTCAGTGTCTGTTATTCTAAAAGTGTATTAATTCTGGTTTAAGCACTTGGGCTTCAGGCCAGTTATTTTACATTAAGAGGGTTTGTGGTCTCCACTCTTGTGGGAGGACAGGCTGGACTCTGCCCTTCTGAGCTGAGAATTTCTGGTTAAAGGCTTATAGTGCCTGCATATTTGAACTGTTTCTTACTGAAATTAGTACACCTTGTTTGCTGTAGCATAGACTAGATCCAGGCCTGCTGAATCTAGCTTTGTTTGTATGCTCGTTTGTTTGCTTGTTATTTCCCTGAAACGCTAATTCCACCTAAAACGCGGCTTTTCAGCGCTTCTGTGGATCCCTAGTGACATCTGCATTGCTTACTGTACTTATTTCCTTGTTTCACTTGAATGAAAGTTACTGTTTGTCATTTTTGCATTTAAGTTACCTGTGGCACATTGCATTTAAGTTACCTGGCACTTGCTCACTACAGCAATTATATAAGTCAGCACTAAAAAATTAAAAGCACTACACCCTCACAAACTCCCCTTGAGTATCTTGTTCCCCATTGGCCCTTTTCTTTCAATTATAAAGGAATTCCCAATTCTATTCTAGCATGTCCAAAGGTCAGTTGTCAATCTCCTCTCCGGTCTAGCTGGTGAATCTGGGAATCTTGAGGCAATGTTACTGCCTCATGTACACAGACAACCCTCTCCTCCTCCCAACAAATTCCAACATGTGAGAGATGCAACCATATAGCCAAACTGGAAGCTAAGCTCTCTCAACTCAGTACTGGCAAAACCAGTAACCAGTCAGGAGGAAAAGGAAACCACACTCACTGCAATTCCAGTCTCACATAGACCTACCATGACAGCAAACCAAACACAAACACACAAAAACATACTCGGAGGCTCTAAATAAAAATCTGCCTAAGCAGCAGAGACCTCCAAAGCAGACACCCATGCAACCGCTAACCCAAAACAAAACACGTGCAACACATGGCTCACAAAGCCGGTGTGCCGAACAGTCACAGCCCTTAAGGCTAAACAACACACCTGATACACTTGTAATAGGTGACTATCGTCAGGCACACTGACATCCCGCTCACCAGGCTGAACAAGGAGAAGTTCACGGTGAGCTGCCTGTTGGGCGCTAGGATCCGCCACATAACACAAGCACTCAGGTCACTCCAAGACAAGTACAAACATGACTCAGTCATTGTCCATGCTGGTGTGAATGACCTGAGACGTACCTCCCTAGACTACATGAAGAGAGACAGAGGAGCTCTCTGAGCATGTAGCCCAGGCCGGTATGACCCTGACCTTGAGTAGCATCTTACCCTCACCAAGAATGATGCCACAATATGAAGACAAGATGATCAATTTCAACAATTGGCTTAAGTATTGGTGTCATTCAAAGGGGATCCAGTGCCTGTCAGCCTGGGATGACATGCTCGACAAGCCACGATGCTTCGCTAGGGACGGCTTGCACCTGTCACCCCTGGACTTTCGGATATTGGCAAAGGCTCTTGCTACCCCCATAGTGCCTTTTTTAGGCAAGGCTCAAAAGACAAACCCACCTCCATAGGTATCACAAGGGATAAGAAACTAAAGAGTAGTGCTACTCAACGCCAGAAGTCTAAACCTCAAGATGCATGCACTCGAAACTCTTAGCATGGAGAACATCGATATCTGTGCAGTAACAGAAACCTGGTCCAAGACTCCCTAGAGCACCCCAGCACTACCAGGTTATACCTCATACCATGCTTTTCGGCCCCAAAACTTGGACCGAACCACAAAAGGAGGGGGGTATCAATATTCGTCAAAGATACCCACACCTCCAGGTTGGTGGCACAGCACAAAGCATCAGAGACTATCCATGTGCAACTAACAGTGGGTAAAACTGCCTTCCAGTTTATAGCCTGCTACAGACCACCCTCCCAAACCCAGGAACTCCACTCGGCCTTCCTGAGAACACTGGAAAATATGAAGGTCTCTCCAAACACCATTATATTGGGCGACTTCAACTACCCAAACATAGACTGGGAGCATTACTCTAGCTCCAACATCCTAGCCCAAAGGTTCCTAGAATTTATAAACTCAAATTCTATGGAACAACTTGTTACCACTCCCACAAGAGGGGAAAATATACTGGACCCACAAGAGGGGAAAACATACTGGACCTGATCATCACCAACATGGGGACTCTATGCTCCAGACCAGAAGTTTATCCCTCACTGGTAAGATCAGACCATAAACTAATCTCACTGGATATTCACATCCCGACCCCACCCCCTGCCCAGAAAACCACAGTGAAAAACTTCTTCTTTTCCTGTGGAAAATACGGCCCAGACCGCAGAATCCTTTATAAACGCATTCTATGAACATCTTCAGGAATGCCTGGATCATGCAATCCCAAATAAAACCAAGACCCAATCCTCCAAAGGCAGACGTCCTGTCTGGTGGACCCCAGCCATAAACAAACTATACAATAGAAGCAAAAAACACAGCATCAATGGGACCAGATGGTGTCTCGGGCTGTGTCCTACATGAACTCCAAGAAGAGCTAAACCCAAACATAAAACTACTGTTCAATCTCAGCCTTACTACAGGATATGTACCCAAAGCGTGGCATACAGCAACAGTGGTCCCTCTCCACAAAGGTGGTGCCTCAACGGATCCTGGAAACTATCGCCCCATAAGCCTGAATAACTTGGTCTGCAAAGCTATGGAAAGGATCATCATGGACCTTATAAATAAAGATATTGGTGACCTACAGACACTGGATCCTACCCAGTTTGGCTTTGTTAAGGGCAGATCCTGCCTCTTAAACCTGGTCGATTTCTTTGAAACAGTCACCAAGGCCATTGACGAGGGGAAGGTGGTCCACACAGCCTACCTGGACCTCGCAAAAGCTTTCGATACAATACCCCACTTGGGCATTATAGATAAGTTCCCCAGCTTAAATATAAACCCCTATGTCACTAGATTGGTTGCAAACTGGCTCAAGGACAGAACCCACATGGTTAGAATTGCTGGAGCCTTGTCAGACTCCAAACCAGTTACAAGTGGCGTCCCACAAGGCTCAGTCCTGAGACCTCTCTTGTTCGGTATATATTTCTCAGAGGTACAGGCCAACACGGAAGGACTGTGGCTGACCAAGTTCGCAGATGACTGCAAACTGGGTGCCATAATCGACTCTCCAGCTGACACAAGCATCCTCCAAAAGGGCCTCATAGAAATAGACAACTGGTGCCAGAGCCATGGCCTCAAGCTAAATGTCAAAAAGTGTATAGTCATCCCCTTTGGCAAAAACAAAGTGCCTACAAATTACCACATAAGTGGTAATCTATTAAGTACGGAAGAAGTAATTAGGGACCTGGGGACCCAAGTTGATAGCAATCTCTCATTTGACAACCACGTGGCCAAAGTGGTTAGAAAAACATTTTATATAGCCCACCTAATCATGAAGGGATTCACATCTAGATCAGGGGAGGTCATCGTGCCTCTTTACTCATCTCTCATCAGGCCCATAATGGAGTACAATGCCCCTTTTGGGATGTACCTTATCAGACACCTGCAGCAACTGGAAAGACCCCAAAAGTACCTCACCAAGAGGATCAAAGGGCTCAAACAGATGCCATATGCTGCCCGGTTAAAGAAACTCCAGCTCTACTCAGTGGCATACCACCTACTCAGAGGCGATCTGTGCCTGACGTATAAAGCCATGTCCAACCCGGAATTAATGGACATGCTGCACCTCAGAAAATCCAAATCCCATCAAGCTACGCGCTCGAGAGACTTGAACCTCAGCACTGAAATAAATAGGACATGCTGGAGGGACAGATTCATAACCCAGAGGCTCCCTTCACTCTGGAATAAAATCCCAGTCCAGGTTAGGCAGAGTCCCTCATTGACTCTCTTCAAGAAGAATCTTGATGAGTGGATGGGGGATCATAGGTTTACCCCGGGTATCACTTCTGAGTCACTGTTAGACAGAGGCACAGTATACTAACCTCGAAAAAGAGCATAGCAAAATTAATTTAAAATGGGTGGCGAAGGCCAAACACACTCTGGCTAGGCTTATAAATGCCCTAGGACAGATAGCCTAGTATGAACCTATGAACTGCTACTTATTCTACCGACTGATGATCTACTGTGGCGACCTCTAACAGGAGCAGGCAAAAGGAGAAGAAAAAGAAGATTCATTATCACATATGTATTACATACAATTGCATTAATATGACAAAGACAAACGATTACAGTACAAAAGATACTTGTGCATTACTAGGTATTGAACATTAAGCAAGTGATGAGATACGTTATTAGATTTGCCACAAGGATCATGTGATTAGGGCTTAGGAATTCAAAAAAAAGGGAGGCAAGGAAAGGAAAGTACAGTTGTGAACACTTACCATAAATGTAGATGTTAGAGTGTATTCACTGTTGCAGTCCTCACATATAGGTTATTCAGCTCCCGGTAGCCCTCAGTCGGCTCGACTACCAGAGTCCTTGGTATATGATGTCGGCTGCCGCCGGTTGTAAAACTGATGTCAGTATGTCAGGTATAAAGGGAGGCAGCCAACGTCATTTCCTCAGTTTTTCTTGCCTTAACTGTCAGGAACCCCCAAAAGAAGGCTAACCCAGGAATGCTAGCACCCTGGACACGTCATACAAAAGATAAAAATCTATAGGCTGTGCCTTAGGAAAAAAGGGGGAATGGAGGGTGGGAAACCAGGACTGCAACAGTGAATACACTAACATCTACATTTATGGTAAGTGTACACAACTGTACTATGTTCTTCGTGTCTCACTGTTGCAGTCCTCACATATGGGTCGATTCCCAAAGCCCAGTAAGAAGACAAGGGGGGGGGGGGGGGATCACAGATTAATGATTGGTAAGGAGGCCCTGCAAAACTGCAGAGGCAAAATCAGCCCTGGATTTAGAAACCAAAAGTAGATTGTAATGCTTTGTGAAAGTATGAACAGAAGACCAAGTAGCTGCTTCTAGAAGGTCCTTAAATAGGTACACCTCTCAGAAAGGCTGCAGAGGTAGAGGCTGCTCTAGTAGAATGGGTCCTAATACCCTGAGGGGGAACTTTCCCATGCTGCAGGTAACAAAACTGAATACAATGAGCAATCCTTTTGGAAATGGTTTGTTTTGAAATTGCTTTACCCTGAGCCCCAGGAGCAAAACTAACCAATAACTGTTCAGATTTTCGAAAGGATTTAGTCCTGTGTAAGTAAAATCTCAGCTGTCTATACACATCAAGAGAGTGCAGAATCCTTTCCCTTTATTTTGAGGTTTATTGAAAAATGTAGGCAGGTGAATAGACTGGTTAAGGGTTAAACTGGAAACCACCTTAGGCATAAAGGAGGGAGTGGTTCTCAGAGAAACACGATCTGAGTGAAAAATAATGAAAGGTTCTACTGCCATTAAGGCTTGCAGCTCAGATACCCTTCTAGCTGAAGTAACAGCTAAAAGGAAAGCAGTCTTTCAGGATAGAAACTTCAAATCTGCAGAGGCAGCTGGTTCAAAGGGAGGCAGAGTAAGTTTTTCCAGGGCAAAATTAAGATCCCAAGCAGGAGTAGGAGCTCTTCTGGGAGGTCTAAGATTACTACCTCCCCTCAGGAACTGCTTCATCAAGGGGTGAGAAAAAATGGGTTGCTCAAAAGAACAATGAGCTGAAATTGCTGAAGCGTGAATTTTGATTTAAGAAAAGGAAAGTCCACCATTAAGCAATCCTGACAGGTAGTCAAGAATGAGGGAACGAGAAGGATGAGAAGAGCCTTCCCCTTTAGCCAGCATCCAAGAGCAAAATCTCTTCCATTTATCTGCATAGGATTTCCTGGTGCTAGGCCTCCTGGCCTCATGAAGAACTTCAACCACCTGTTGGGAAAGATTTAAGGAATTAGCCAGGCAGTTAAATGCAGAGTTTGAAGATGAGGATGAAGGAACTCCCCCCCCCCCCGAACCAACAGATCTGGTACCAGGGGAAGATGCCAAGGCTGAGCCTGGGAAAGGCTGCGAAGGAGGGGATACCAATGCTGCCTGGGCCAATCTGGAGCTATCAGAACAGCCTTTGGTTTTTCATCCCTCATCTTCAGCAGCACTCTGGGAAGAACAGGCAGAGGAGGGAATGCATAAACTGAGAGATGTGCCCATGGGAAGGACAACGCATCCACCCTCCAAGCGTTGTTGTGAAACTCCCTGGTGCAGAAGGTTGGAAGGAGATGACTGGTGTGAGAGGAGAAAAGATCCACTTGTGGGGTGTCCCAATGATGAGTGACGTGATGGAAAATGACTTTGTTCAGTTGCCACTCGTGAGGATCCAGAACACGTCTGCTGAAATGATCCACCAAGGAGTTCAGCCTCCCTGGAAGATACTGGGCTATTGGATTAAGCCCATGGATGCTGCTAGGGACAATAGTCTCATGCTTTGTTTGCACAAGGGGTAAGAGTGAGCCCCCCCTGTCTGGATCAAAGGTATGCTTTAAAATATTACTTTCTCCTTTAAATTCACTCGAGTCCAATTGTTGTGCTCCACAGCCAATGACTGTACGGAGCATATGTAGGCCGAGGCACTTCCGCTTGCTTAAAATGCCTGTATCCACAGTGTAATTTGCTACACAGTTTAGTTTCTCTCAAGGACTGTGGCATCATTATCTACAACTTGCAATAGTCACCCTATCTCAAATCCAGATAGGTCTGCTAACTAGTCTTGAAATGTGGCTGCTTTTTACCTATAATCAGCACCTCTTACTTGGACACTCCTGACTCAGTTTTGACAACTGCCTGTGGGACAGCACCTGTAGCATTGTGAAAAAAAAAAAACAATCTGACTTTTCACTACCATGGCAACCTTCTTCAACCTACAACCACTACAGATACCAATCCAGCCAAATATGCCCTTCAAGTACCTACAGTTTGCATTTGGATATTTGGCTTTTTTTTTAGATAACTTTCTCCTTTTGTCTTTTCCCGTTAGGGATTACCACAGCAGAACAACGGTCCGTAGTACAATTGGCAATGGAGTATTATGGTGTTTAGTTGCCAGCCTGGTTCCTAACCTTTCACAGAAGGCACACACATGCATACACTCACACGTGGGGCCAATTTACAGTGTCCAATCCACAAGAGTATGTCTTTGGGATGTGGGAGGAAGCTGGATCACCCAAAGGAAACCCACGCAATGGCAGGGAGGACATGCAGACTCAGAAAGCACCCCATTTGAGAATCGAACTGGAGAACCACTTGCTGTGAGGCAGAAATGCTAACCGCTGCACCACTGCGGCCACCCTTTACTACCTTCTCTATATTGTAACGTTATAAACCAGGCCTTCTATATTCAATCCATTAGTTCAGGATGATCTTTAAGCTAAACTAACAGCTGTCTTGCTGCCCTTTAACAACATGTCCCCTACTCTTAACACACCACCATCCTTGTTTTTGATATTTCGTTTATATGCATTACTCATTTTGACATTATGTAGTTTGACTGAGTACTTGTATAGGGCTACCAACTAAAACTATATACTATGCCTATTTCCTGCTACATTCATTCTATCCTGTCCTGATGTAAACTAGTATATTGTTTGCTGCAATGAACATTCTTATCCACAGTTAATCTCATTTCCAGTTATGTAACCAAAAGCACCTCCCCTTTCTTTTACTTTCTCTGTTTAACTGTTTCACAACATGATACAAATTCAGTCTTTGCTAACCGGGTTAAGCTCACCAGATTCTGACCATTTTCAGGAAGGACCCAGGTAAGAAAGTTCTCAACAGTAAATACAACTCAAATGTTGCTTCCAGACCACCTGCAATAAATGAAGAGACAGGCAACCAGTTCCATCTTAGGGAACCAGGGACGTGTTAAGATTAACAGACTTTAAACTTTATTTTTGTTGATATTTGTTATCCGGGCTAGAAGACTGGTACAAGACATTTTTCAGCCCCAACCCAGGTCATATGGCAGCACAAATACACAACAAATATACAACTTCCACTACTCATTGCATCAGCTACTTTTGTGTAGATTCTAACTGAAGCAGTAAAGAAAACAGAACTTAAATCGGGGAAACTCCACCAAGTAAATGAAAACCATACATACAGTTTCCATTGTATCTTGATATCCTGGACTATACAAATGCATGAAAACCACACTAAATATTTATTATATTTTGTTATACTATATTATACTTCCACCCTAACAATTTTATTTTACTGAACTCATTCTATTCCTTCAATGTAATTTTGGTCTCCAAAATATATCACTCTTTGTGGAATAGATAGGGTACTTTTTCTGCACTTGTTAAAATGACAGTACTGAGATTCACTGGCCTCTCAGGCTCTCTAGATAAGATGTTATGGTTTCATTTTCATGGAATTACTCAGATATGTGCAAAATGAAAGATTCTTGAAACCCTTTCACAATACATTTAATTCTTCTTCTGTACAAATTAAATTACAAGATGGTGTCCCTCCTGTGAAGGTTGCCAGCCCAGCTAGACAGAATTTTGTAAATAATTCTATGTCATTTGTGAACAGTAATATGATTTGTGTGTTTGCCTTAGAAATGAAAGAAAACTATATGTTCTATACTGAGCTTCAAGATTGTAACCACAGTGCACCCTACTGGAAAAGAGCAGAAATGTATACAAACTACATGCCTATGCAAATGTATTTGCTGATGGTAAAGGCTGGAATATACAGAGTTAACTTGCAATCTAAGAAAATAAGTGGAACTTGTTTACGACTCTTATCTCGGTTTTAGCTCAAAGCAGACACAATGTCTAGAGTTGTAGGCTTTCATATATCAGCTACTTTGGCAGGGACACTAAGCACTAGTTGGACAGAGAGGGTGCTGGATGTCTTGGCTTGACCACTCGGCTGAGATCTAAACCCTATAGCTGTGCCAGTGGGGAGTCTTATTGGGGATCTGGAGAGTGGGGGAAAACAGCCTCAGACTGACTGTGAACTCTGTGTGCTCTTAAAGGAAATTGTACTTTTCTCTGTGTGTACTTGTCATACTCCCAATGTGCACATTCCCTCACTGGTGTTAAGTGGTGAGGATTGAGGCTCCTTGATTACTGGACCAGTGCACCAACACACCTCCCCATACAACTGCTTAGGTTGTAAACGTCATGAGAAGACTAGCAGCTCTGTTCATTGGACTATAACTGACAGCTGTCATTTCAAAGTGCAGTTAAACTGGATGACTGCTACCAAATCACTGCATAACATCTGGCTTTAGCATTTCATGATGCCATTAATTTGCTAGTTACATGCGAAAAAGCAATACTTCAATTGCCAAAAAATGAAATGTACATAGTCTGTTTAGGCACTGTTACAGTATAATTTACTCCCTTTGTGTAAAGATTTCTCCAATGACTAATTAAGGATTTTACTGTAGCTGTTGATGTATACTTAAAGCCTTCACTGACCTAAGCAAGACAGGCTCAAGATACAAAACTGCAGGCAGTGACCAACACTGAAGGATACATAAAAGTATGTTGTCTAACGTGCGTCATACAGGCTAAGACAAACTCCTTTTGACACAATAGGATATGCAAAATGGGAACAAAAATGGAGGGACTCCTGTGAAAGTTATTGAATGTTTTGGGCATAAATTGCATTTAGGTGATATTACAGGGAGAAAAACAATGTTCAGATAATTACAGTAGAGGATAGATATTTTCTTTAAAGGTAAGCAACTTCACCTTACCCATCACCCCGAAGAAAAAAAAAAACACACTTAAAAAGGATTCCTAGTGAGCTACCCAAGCTGATGCGCACAAGTCATTAAAATGCAGACTGATCAGACAACTTGGGTTTTGCAAAGAAAAATTGGGAGGGACTGACAGCAGTTAAAGGACTGCCTAGCTCATTCCCGTTGCATCTCTTCCTGTCAGACAGACTGCAGGATCAAATTTAACCACCTATACATCAGCAAAACAGTCTTGCAGGTCTCAAAATGGTCATGGGAGCTGTAATATCAGCACTTTACAATGTACCTATTCTTTAAATCAGTTGTAATGTTTTACTTGGTTACTGGCATTTATTTACCTTGAAAGTCTGACTAAGCAGAGCTCTATGTCAAAGGAGGTCCAGGGAGAAACACTCAAATACACAGACATCATGGATATCACTTTCATTGTTTCAACATTTACAGTTTGAATTGTGTTACTTATGAATGAAACTAACATCCTTGACATCATTTACAAACTGTTTTGATTAAAAACAGTTACATAAAATGTATATGAATACACATTTTAATACAAGGGAGATACACTGCCACATCATCAGTATGCATAAATGGTCAGATTTTATGTAAAAATATATTTGTTACTATAAAAACTAGTTCAAATTGTAGGACACAGGAAGATGGGGGCATTTAATGCAATATTCATTCAGTATTAAAATCTTTAGCATTATTATACTGAAATATGTTTTCCAGAAACATTCAAGTCAACTAGTTCTCTCTACAAATTTTATTGCTCTGCTACAGTAAATACTATATGCTTTCGAGATTACTCGGTCTACCCCCCAATAAAAATGTACTGTTCTTCGTTAAAGAAAATGAAAGAACACTTCAGAATAACTACTTAAATACAGTGTTTCATAGCTTGAAACATCTGGCAAAAATATACAAGTCAACCTTTCCAGCCCATACACAACAATGCACCAATTTTCAGTGCCAGGAAAGTCCCACAACTTTCTACGATTTAGTGTCAAAGCAGTCTAACACTACAATAAAAGTTCCATGTCGAATACATATTCAGATTCTCATGTTCCACAAGAAAATTCCCTCATAGAAAACACTAACCCGAATGAACTCAGAATACAATGTAGAATAAAAAATACAATAAAACTTACAGTGAACTGGAATGTAATTAAGTCACAAGCAAAGAAATTAAGGAGTTATCAACAGCACATGAAGGTATAAGATTAAACATGACTGCTGGAATTTGACTTTTCAGTCTTCGTGCTGCAGAACTAACCGAAAACAGAATGCCAGTCTGACAGAAATTTTGCCTAGACTGGAATTCAGGCCGACTGCGGGTAGCCTGCCAGCAGGATAACCCAAGTGTAATGACTGCAACAGTGAAACATGATGAACATCTGAAAACAGAATGCCAGTCTGACAGAATTTTTGCAGTCCTAACAAGTACCCAATCCATGGCACATTATTCCCCAATGAAACATATAAGACCTTCTTAACAAAATAAATGTTAACAGTCACTAAAAAACTACAAATGAACAGATAACCAACAGCCCAGCTTTACAGTACTGCTGGGCTCAGTACTTGGCCAAACAATCAGAGGGCTGCAGGTCAGTCAAAATCTTTAACATATGTTGTTGTGTAAACGTAAGTTTTCGGTTTGGTTATCCAAAAGATGCTGCTATCAGTTAAACACATTTCTAAAGGAATCAGTCCTAATATGATAACACTGTAGTTTGCACTACAATAACAACTAAAAATCACTAACCACTGCAGTTTGATTTAAATAAGTCTCACCCTCTGTGAACTATGACTTGGAATAGGTAGGTTTCAGGTTTTGCTAAAAAAATACAGTATACTCACTGCATTCCTTAAAGTTATTCAGAAAAAAGCTAGTACAGTAGTTGCTTTCATTTGTGACACTAGTGACCCAGCTTTTACAAGAAAGATGAAGTAGTAGTTACGCCAGAATGTGCTAGAAGATGGAGAAACAACATATTTACTGTGAGTTGTGTGTATTTGGGTGCTTCTTGAAATAAAAGTAAATGCAGCTACCATGTTGTCACTTTTCTCACTGGGGATTTATAAAAAGTGTTCTCCTCTTGATTAGCACTTTCTAAAGGTGAAACCCATTTACTTTCTGGTTTCTTTGCCCAGATTCAGCAGCTTGTAAAATACAGAGACCACCTGGCTGCAGGGCCTTCTGTGATCACTGAAATAGCCACCAGAGAGGGAAGTACAGCTGAGAAGGCTGAAGGCAACTATGTGCAACTGAATAAAAATGTATCACTTTACTATTACAAGCAATATGGAAGGAGCTTCTGATCTGAAAGCAGCTATCCTATAGGACTAGGGGTCTGCTAGTCACTGCTAGCTCACAGACACTGTTTTAGAATACATAAGGACTAACTGGCTGTCTGACAAATGACAGATGGTTTCAGAGGCACTTAGAAACAAGACAAGGATTCAGATGGATTTACAGGTAGTGCAAGACATTCCACAAAGGGATTCATGAGCTGCAACAGGGATCCCAGTGCATTTGGACACATGACAAAGAATTCATATCAACTCTGATAATGACACAGGGATCCACAGATGTATGGCAGATGGAATTAAAAAGGTACCAAGACACATCACAGGGATCCACAGGTACCGTTATGGAAAAAAAAAAAAACCCACAGCAACTCTTGACACATGACAAAAGCGATGCACAGGTCTTCCGTCATGTCTTAGCAGACTTTAGCCTTCTTAATTACTGCTCTGTGACAACATAGTAATTCACAAGTCTTCTGACAAGTTACAAAAGGAATTCACAGGTGCTTTGAGACAGGACAGAGAAGTCCGTGAGTATTCTGCGGCACGGCACACGGACTAATAGGCACTCTGACATGACAAAAAGAATTCCTATGACAGAGATCCACAGTTATTATAAGATGAGGCACAAGAATACATGGGCCGACGTCACAAAAGCCATTCACAGGTACTTTAAGACATGACATCAGGATTATGCACAGGTACTCTAAGAGGTAACATAGTGATTCAAATGCACTCTGACATTTCACAAGTGCTCTGACACAATAAAAGGCATCCACAGCTACTCAGATATGACACTAGGGATGCATAAGTATTCTGAGATGTTTTATAAGCACTTCGGCATATGGCAGGTTCTTGTAAGCACTCCAAGGCAGATCATATCCCACCCATAACCATTATGGTACAAGTACTGCAGTGGATAAGTAAATAATACTGCCATCTCAAATATAAATATTTCACCTTGTCAAATGATACATCAACCCAGGATAATGCTGACTAGCCAAACAGAGTACATCTAAATAACAGTTCTGTACCCTTTAGTAACCACCTTTCCAATTTCCTACCCCACGAATATTCTTATCACCATAAGTAACTCTACACTATTCAAATATAGAGACATTACGTGAAACATCATTCAATATGCTACTCACCTAAACAATGTTGTTTGTATATGTCCACTTATGGTAGGAAAAGTCAAACCGTCATAAAACTAATTCATTATTGGATGGGAGATCGGAAATTCACCCCGGGGATCACGTCAGTCGTCCTGCTAGACAGGGGTCCAGGGAAATAAATATTGTGGGAAGAAATATCCAGGGAATTGTTATAGCTAAGCTTGGATAGGCCCTAGGGCCGATAGCCTAGTACCAACCTGTGAACCTATAAATACAATTAATGGCATTTAAACTTTGTGCTTTAAGTACCACTGTAATTTTGCTACCTAGGTTCTCATTACCACTTTTACTTTAAGATTGTCCCTGAAAAGCTTACTAGGACTTCTGTTTGGTTATCAGTTTCCCAAGTAAACTCTTCTGCACAAAGCAACAAACTAAACAGCTATTTCGCATTTCTACCTGTGAGAAAAAGAAACTTTTATTCTAAAATAAAAAGTGCAAAATAAAGCTGATCAGGATAAAACAGAAAAACAAAATTAACCCTGCAAACTACTGTGAGAACAATTTACTAAACTAACTACACAGAACTATAAAAACCTGGAGAGTATACAACTAATGCTAGTCAACTGCCTACACTACTGCAACCTGCATTAATAACCAGAATGGCTACCATGGGAGAGATGAGGGGAGCTTTTCTATCTGGCCCCACACTGGAGAACTGTGAACCAACATTCACTTTTGTCATTCTAAAGCAAAATACAATACTGAGAAGCTTCTGGAATCCTCAGATCATCTATATACACGTACCTCTTGCTCCTTAACACACCAAGGTTTTCCACTGGTGCAGGTAAAAGGAAAAGAAGAACTCACTGCTGGCCAGCCAGTCTCCCTTGTTCTCTTGCTGGTTATCAACCACCACAACTCCTGTCAACTGAAACACCACCTGATTAACAAGCACAGATGCTTCAGCCTGGGGGCTGGCCAAACATATGAGGACGACACTACATTCTCTTTGGATCCAACAATCAGCTGTCATGTCTGTTGTAGTGCTGTTATAAACTAACGAACTTCTGTTAATTTCACTTTAGATCAAGCATATCTTGTCTCAACTGCAGTTAAACTTTGTACACACTAGTTAAGCTGAATGTATCCTGTACCCTCTGTGCTGTTACAGTTTTAATTCTTAATTGTTTACTTTACCTATGACACATCAAGCCTGTGATGTGCACCCAATGACCAATGCACCTGTCTGGTTATCGGAACAACTACGTATGACTACATTAGTCAGGTGTAAAGCAACCAGATCAAAATCAATCTGCAAATGACACTAATAGGCATTTTAAAGTAACAACAAAAACGTAGATGAAACGATAATAATCTATTGAACTAATCTGAAAAAAAAAAAAAAAAACACAAGCCAAAGTAATTGTTTGGCCTCTCAGAAACAAAAAAAAATGCAAGACCAGAAGTCATTAAAGCACATATATCTTGCTTTGATACCTCACCCATAAACTGTAAACATTAAACTAAAAACAAACATTGCTCAAAGCTACTTACATGTTGAGTTTTGCTGTTACTGTATGAATAGGAGCGCCACTGGTCTCAGATCTGACAATGCTGACTCGGTTTCCATAGCCACCAAGTTCTCTATTTCTGTTTACTTCAGTGTGAAAGACAGCCTTTTCTCCAGCAGTAACAGGCCTTTTCCTCTGATGAAAAGGCTGGCTTTTACTAGGTACTGCTGATTTTTCCTGCTGCTCTTTTTCAAAGCTGGCGTCATAAGTAGGACTTGTAAGACGGGGGATACAAGAAGGTCTGACTACAGTTTCCTTTCCAGAGATATCCTGTGTTGTCGATACAAAATAAGCTGATTTGCTGCCTCGACGGTCAGACACAGACTGTGCAGAAGGACTTCTTGGAACTTTCTTCTCTGGACTGTGAGGTGAAGTAGGTGACAAGAGGGCTGGTTTCTGTGCACGGTCTAGTTCATGCCTTTTCTTTATTTGGGTTAAATTCAGCAGTTGCTGTTTACTCTTCTGTGAATCAGCTCTTGGCAGAGCTTTGAAATCGGATTCCTCCCCTGCCTGTTTGACAGAGGCTTGAATTTGTGTTTCAGACAGCAGCACAGTAGGGCTGACTTCACCACTGCCAGCAACTATTTCTTTAGAAGTCACAACAGCAGAAGTAATGTCATTTAAACTTTCACTGCTGGTTTTATTATCCGTCTTTTCCCCTCCACTCTGTGGACTAGATTTTAGTGATCGCTTCCTTCTCGCATTCCTCTTATTTCTTCCAGGTGTAGATGATGTATCCATTTCATCTAATTCAGTGTATTCTTCTCCAACAATATAAAAAGACTCAGCTGGATCAACAGATTCTGCAGTTTCCCTCACGTATATATTTAGTGCTTTAGTTTTTGGACTAGAATTCAGTTGAAGCTCTACAGTCTTCTCTACTTTACCTGAACTGCCATGTAAAGACCCCTGTAAAAACCCTGTCCCACTTATTTGGTTGTGTGTGTTTACTGTAACATTACCGTCTTCACAGATGCCATGGTGGTCAGTAACCTGGTCAGATTGTGTTACACTACCAGAACGTAATTTAGTTAATGGTGTATCTTTCCTTATTTCCAGTACTGAGACGTCTGGAGAATCCACATGACAGGAATCTGATTCAACAGGAGATCCTGGATGTTCAGGAAAAAGTATCTCATTAGAAACCTGTTGTCCACTAACACTCTTGTTTACTGGTGATACAACCTCACTGATGGAGCTCTCAGAAAGCGTTTCAGCCCCATCTTCTTGTACCACACGTATCTCTTCCAGAAACACCTGAATTACTTTTTTACTATGTTGCTTACTTCCTGCTTGTGATCCTGCAGTATTCTCTGTAACAGGCTTGTCTATCTGCTGCTTTATATTCTTTTCAGTCCTGTGTTGCTTACAATTTGTGAGTGAAGAATCTGGCCTAGTTTGATGTATACTACCTTGTGCATTATGCTGGACAGATACAGCAACATTCTTGCTTTTCTCTACAGCTTTAGTTTCAGAAATTGCTGTGTGCGGTTCTCCTGCACCCACAAGCTCAATGGTTGCATCTCCTCCTGTTCCATTAGTAGAATTCAGTGCTTCTCTTGACCCACAATGGATTTTCAAATATGAAGATTGCTTACTACTGGAAAAACTTGGAGTCACTTCCTTTGTTCCCACAAGACTGGCAAATGAACCTGTGCCAGTCTCTGAGGTACTCCGTTGACTAACCCTCAGTCTTCCTGACAGACTTTCAGATGGCTTTATAAAAGAGCTCGTTTTCTGCTTAGGCACATGTGGAACTTCAGTCGCAAGAACAAACTTGGCACCGGCCGCAGACTTTTTTCCACCTTTGGAATCTTGCTTTGCAGAGGTTAACACTCCTAGTGTCTCTGTCCTTTCCTTAACAAGTTCCTTTTCGCTCACATTCACAGAGGTCTCGTACTTAGAAGTGAAAGCAGGGGCATCAACACCATCAAAAGAATTCTGTCCTGAAGGCACTGCTGATGTACCTTTTCCATTTTTCCTTCTGGATAACAGTGACAGTGAAAATGTAGACTTCTTTCTGCCCTCTTCCTTTGCAGAGTCTGTCACATTTGACCTAGACTAAAGAGAAAAAGAAAAAAAAATATTCAGGGTCATGGATCATGAAGAGCATTTAGAAAAACACTTCCTCAAACAATCACGAATAGCTACTTAAAGTTGTGGTAGGACACATCTCATCACCTAGCAACTAAGTACCCCCTTTCACTACCTTATTACACAAAAAAAAAGTTTATGTAACTTAACAAAAAAGGTACATTTCCTGACTAACAAATGAACCACAGTAGCTCTCATCAATAACGTATTCCACAAAAATCCCTATAAAAGTATATATTAAATTCCCAAAATGATGTGCATAAAATGTTTGTCTTGTCATAGGTTATACTCTAAAAATGCAGTACATGTTGCTACCAACCATGACATGAACACGGACACAAACACTGTGTACCCAAACAAAAATAAAATAAATCACTTCCCAGCGCATCAAAACAGCCCGTGTTAAAACATGCCACTATAACAGTATACTACACGCATGTATATATATTAAGTCACATATATATATATATATATATATATATATATATATATATATATAAAATAAATACACAAATACATACAGTGGATATAAAAAGTGTACACCTCCTGTTAAAATGCCAAGTTTTTGTGATATAAAAAAAATTAGACCACAATAAATCATTTCAAAACTTTTCCCACCTTTAATGTGACCTATAACGTGTGCAATTCAACTGAAACAAACAAATACATTAGGGGAAAAAATAAAAAAAATAAAAAATGTAGAATAAGCTGGTTGCATAATTGTGCAAACCCTTAAACTAATACTTTTTTGAAGCACCTTTTGATTTAATTACAGCATTCAGTCTTCTTGGGTAGGAGTCTATCAGCATGGCACATCTTGACTTGGCAACATCTGCCCACTCTTCCTTGCAAAAGCACTCCAAATCTGTCAGATTGCGAGGGCATCTCTTGTGCACAACTCTCTTCAGGTCATCCCACAGATTTCCTATTGGATTTAGGTCTGAGCTCTGGCTGGGCCATTCCAATACTTTAATTTTCTTCTGGTGAAGCCATTCTTTTGTTGATGTGGATGTATGCTTGGGGGTCATTTTCTTGCTGAAAGGTGAAATTCCTCTTCATCTTCAGCTTTCTAGCAGATGCCTGAAGGTTTTGGGTCAAATGTGACTGGCATTTGGAACTGTTCACAAGTCCCTCCACCTTGACTAAAACTCCAGTTCCAGCTAAAGAAAAGCAACCCCAAAGCATGAAACTGTCACCACCATGCTTCACTGTGGGGATGGTGTTCTTTTGGGGATGCAAACTGTTGTTTTTGTGCCAAACGTACCTTTTCGAATTGTGGCCAAAAAGTTCAACCTTGGTCCCATCAGACCATAACACATTTTCCCACATGCTTTTGGGAGACTTATTTTGCAAATTTTCGCCAGGCCTGGATGTTTTTCTAAGTAAGAAAAGGCTTCCGTCTTTTAACCCTACCTCACAGTCCAGACCTATGGAAAATATGGGAGACTGTTGTCACATGTAGTACACAACCAGTACTTGCCAGAAATTCCTGCAGCTCCTTCAGTGTTGCTGTAGGTCTCTTAGCAGCCTCCTTGACCAGTTTTCATCTAGTCTTTTCATAAATTTTGGAGGGACGTCCAGTTCTGTGCAACGCCACTGTTGTCCCATATTTTCGCCACTTTTTGATGACTATCTTCACTGTGTTCCATAGTATATGCAATGATGTTGAAAACGTTTTGCACCCTTCTCCTGACTGATACCTTTCAACACTTAGATCCCTTTGATCCTTTGTAAGCTCTCTGTGAACCATGGCTTTTGTTGTAGCAGGCAAATGACTAAACGTCAGGAAACTCCTACTAGGACAGCTGAACTTTATTTGGGGTTAAGTCTGTTTAACTAATGGCAGGTACGTACCTGAGAAGACTGAATGTTGTAATTAAATCAAAAGGTGTTACAACAAAGTATTAGTTTAAGGGTGTTCACACTTATGCAACCAGCTTATTGTACGTTTATTTCTTATATCTTTCCCCTAACAGACTTGTTTTTCAATTGAATTGCATAGGTTATAGGTCACATTAAAGGTGGGAAAAGGTTTGAAATTATTTATTGTTGTCTCTTTTTTTTATATCACAAAAACCTGGCATTTTAACAGGGGGTGCGTACACGTTTCATATCCATTGTATATAAATGCATATCTATATACATACATACACTTTTACGTGACACAAGGAGTAAATGTTTTAATGCAACATGGTTATACACTACTTAGATGCAAAGAACAAATTAATTTGCCGAGGTATATTACATAATCATTAACATTTTGGAACATGGAATACTACAATGCTCAAACACTGAGTAAAGAATGAACTGGTCGCAGTGAGGGTCATACATCACAATTGTTATCAGCACTTGCAGAAGTAAAATGTTTACTATAGCAAACCTAAAAGCAGCCCTAAAAACAACCTCTAATATTCAGACTGCTGTTATTTGTATTTTATTACGACAAAACAACATTTTGTATTATAAAACATTTCAGCTAGACTGTTAATCGTGTCATCAACTTGTGTGCTCTTCAGAACATAAACTCATTATGATCCCTAACCAGATCAGAAACAGCTACATACCAGCCTTGTGCCTCCATACCTACACAAGATCAGTGTCTTAGTAAAACTCTAAGGTAATGTGACAAATCCAGGTTAGGTAATAAATTACACCAGGGTGAAGATAAAATTTACAATAAGGCACATGTGGGTGTGCTGGGGGGGGGGGGTATGCAACATGAAGATAAAGGACAAGGTATCAAGTGTGATTATGTTATTTATTCAACAACAACACAACTAAAACAGTTGTCTTACTTTTTGGTAGTCTGATTAACAAAGGGACTTGAATGACCAGCTGTAAACAAGTTAGCATTAAATGACGGTTTAACACCAGCGTTTTGTAAACAAATAAATTACTAGCCTTACATAAAACAATATAGGACCTGACATTCTTCCTGTTTGGTACATGAATGTCAAGATACAGCTTGCCTTGTATCCAGTGCAGGCATTTTTTTTTTTATCATTGTGTAAGCTAAGGAATGACTTTACCATTGATTGCATGTTTCGGGAGTTGGTGTGGCAAACTGAAAACACTTGTGACAATACTAACAATTTCCTCGCATTTGTTTAACCAGGGTAGTCCGACTGGGCAAAAAGCCCATTTCAGTGCAGGGAGATGGGCTCTAGTTTAGCCCATTTCAGTGCAGGGAGATGGGCTCTAGTTTAGCTGTACAACAAAATTAATTTAAAAACAAAATACAGAGTCAAAGACAAACAATATACATGTATGGTATTAAAATATGCACAGAAGAAAGAGTCTGTATTTGCTTTTACATAAAATCACACACAGCAGTATAACCAAATTTCAAACTATATACCTAAAAATGAAACCCTGTTTTAGTTTAAATGAAAGATGATGTTGCACTTACTGCAATAAAGTTGTGCAGGGTAGACATGTCATTGGGTTAAATGCAACTTAATTCTACACTATTTGGAGGGAAGATATTAGTGGGTCAGAGGAATGCTTTGTTGAGAGATGTTGCAGTGGCTTTTGAGTTAGGTTTAAGTTTTGTAGTGGTATGCCACATGAGCAATATTAGTTGGTTGTCAAGACACATTTTACTTTTGATGTATATTTCATATGACTGTATTCCATTTTCTAGCTACATGCACTGAATTCAGTGAGTTGCCATGATGGCTGATCTCATTTAAGTAATAAATTACGATGTGATCTCATGTTTCTGGGTTGGTTGGATCTATTAGATTGTTTGTGGCAGGGTATCTCTCCAACTTGTATACTATGTGGAGTACCACTTTGAGTTGTGAGAAATTACAGCATGTTGTAATTCTACCCAGTGTAACACATATTCTACTTTGAAGATTTGCTGCAAATTTGGCTCTTGTTATATTTGCTGTAGTTTTTTTTTTTAATACTAAAGGAGCAAAATATAGTGGGCTATTATAAAGGCATATTGTGAGAGATGTTTTTGCCTTACATACTTGTTATTTAACTATACATTTGTGATGTTCAAACCCAAGATTTTGGTTTACGGTATTTCTAGCAGTTTGGTGTGGATAAGTTGTTCAGCAGTTTATTTTGGAGTAGTACTTCTGAAAATAACACTAGAAATAATTAATTTTTGATTCTCACTAACACAGGGAAACATAAGGAGAAGCAATTTATTTATGTCACTGCATTCAATATCCATGGAGATTAAATGAGACATTTTCTAAAGGAAAAAAAAGGCTGTCTGGGCTATGTATTGAAGTTCATTTACTGAGAATGCAGAATATACTAGATTTTGAATCAAGGCAAGTACTGTAATTTCTTTTAAGATTATACAGGAAAGGCAGTGTAAAAATACACATTAACTGTTAGAGAAAAGGGTATTTTCCGGGGGTGTTCTGTGGCCTTAGGACTAAGGGAATAAGGAAACATTTTTATAGGAAAGGGAAGAATGTAACTGTTGAATTTTTTCCAGTAATATAGAAAGCCAGCAGCACTTTCTTTACTTCACTGTCAGATTAACAGTTCCCTCAGTTAATTACAATGTTAAGCATGATGCAAGTAAAGCATCGTTCTGCATCTCCATGCTGTCTTAATGTCATTAAGTAATCTAGCATAAGGGAAAGTTATACACAAAAGCAATAACAGACCTGCCATATTTACTTGCTTACATGTAATTTTTACAAAAACAATCTTGTGTTTTTCTTTTAACCATAACTGCTTAAACCACTTTTCAGTAGGACAGATACCACATAATATGCTGCCTTTAGAATGTGTAGCGTTACTTTAAAAGTATAAGGCTATAGTCAGATTTTCAATGTCACTATCTTCCTACAGAAAACTACTTTTTTTATAAATACAACAATCCATTCCGCATTAGTCAAGTCGACATTAGAGAGAGCAAAGTCATTGCAAACCAGTCATTCATTACAGTATCCAAAAGCATAGTGTGCTGCACTCTACTGTTCAACTACAGCAATGAGACATACGACACATTCCAAGCAAACAAATGGTTTCTGCAAATATGCATAAAACAAATGCTCTATTAAGAATAAATTCAATTGCAAACACATTTTAGTGCAACATTTAAAACAGATCCATTACAAAGAAACAGTGAAAACTTGGCCACAAACTTGGAGTAGTCTAATGAAACTAGCATATGAATTTAATAAGAATACACAACTTTGTTATACACCTTAAGGATATAAACAGTTTATCAAGTTATGGCAATAATGACTCGAAAAAAAAACTAAAGTGGTCAGCTGAGACAATAAATATTTGTAATACCTTATCCCACTCAAAAAATTACATTACAAAACCAGGAAAGAGTACGCGGAGACATGTACAGGAAGTAGTAAGAAACTATATATGGCCATATTTGCTACTGGGTTAAAGAGACCATTAACAGTATTACAAAGAGCTACAGTTGTTAGCAGGTCACAGAACAACATGATTTGCCCAAAGTTTCACTAGGAGGGTATGTGGAGTAACTGTAACAATCAGAAGAACTAGCTGCACTGTGAATGAGACGCATCATTTTATTTAATACACTACATTTCTTTTACCAAAAAGTAGGCTTTACATGCTGCACATATTATAAACAAGAAATTGCCATTTTAAAGCAAACACCATGAACAGCAAACTGTGATATGAGGCACAAATTACTGTAAAAGAGTGTTTTGTGCCTCAAACTGTGATCTGCCAGTCCACCTCCATGGTACCACATGTATGGGACTTCTCTTTTTAGATATCCAGTTCTTCCAGTCTAAGGAAAAAAATCTGAAGCTTGTCCTGCAGAACAGCACATTAAAGAATAAATGAACACAGACTAAAAGACTGTCAAGATGGCCAGCTTTAAGAAAATGTGCACAAAATTAATCAAAAAAAAAAAAATAAAAAAAATAAAACATTTAATGTACAAAATCTGCCATTAGCTGCACAGACGGAAGCTATATGTAGGCTAGATGAAAATGTCCATTTTCACTTGAGTACTATACACATTAAAAATTGTTCGTTAGCTACTGCACATGTGCAAAACTGTACTGAGTAGAAAAAGTCATTCAATACACAGAACAAAGAAAATGACAAATGTTCACAGATGTTAAAATTCAGATACAGCTGAAGGTCGTCTTACCCACCACCAAGTTTTTAAACTATCCTCTTGCTAGCTTACTTCTGTGTGCGCACAATAAATAGTAGATTATGGATGAAAGGAGAATTTTCTTTTGCACTGCTTTACAGTATTTATTTTTATTTACCTACTTTTTGGACTATTTACTTGTATCCTAGTAATCTGAGAATTAATACACAATATGTCTCCATTTGTACAATTCATAAGTCACCCATAAAAATACTGTTGCAGCTTAAACCTAGCTCCGAAATAAAATAAAAAAGTTGCAACTTTAAGATAATACAGGCATCTGTCAGTACTGCTTCCCCACATGATCACAATTACATATTTCTGCCTTATACAAAGGTGTGTGATGTATTCAGCTCAGTCTTTTTTTTTTCTAAACATCTCAGAAAAATGGTTCACAGGACCTGCAATATTCAGAACCAGCCAGGTAATATCTGGAGCAAAAATATGTACACAGTTATTACCCAATTGCCATTTTATGATTGGGAGTGACAAAAAAAAAATGCAGAAGGGGAAAAATCTCCAGTGATGCCTACATTGTAAAATGCTTGCTGGGCGCCATTGAAAAACAAGAGGACTCAAATTTCTGACTACACCTCATAATGTACTGGAGACTGTATAACTCAAATGATTTAATATTATGTTATATATTTTTTTCAAGGGCCCATGTTGAAAACTTTTCCTGAATTTGCTCGTATACATCAGTTCAGCAGCAACGTAATAAATATATAATTATATTAAACTTAAAAAATCTAAATTAATAGTTCAGGAATCGGTTTAAAACTTAATCATTAACTTGAGCTTAAAAATATCTGTTGCCTTTTGAGGACAGAAAATGTAAAATGAGGTGCGACAATCACTGGATCGGAGATGTGTGCCTGTGTACCGAGAAGAGACGTGTTTCTCTTTCAAACTGCAAGCAATCCGGGCACCACTAAATGACAATTTGGAAGGAATAAAGTACCTGCACGCTAAAAGCAAAATGCGCGTTTACCCAAACTTTTCAAGGAAAGCATTCACAACACCTATACCTGTCAAATGTCCAGATTTTTGTCCGATATACTGGTCTATTTCTCATAAAATTTGTGGTTTTCTGGAAAACACAGAGAAACTAAAACAGTAAACAACATACATTTGAGTTTCAGACTTGGTATTCTTCAGAAAATGCATGCAATCGCAAACTTTTATTCTAACAACTTTCTAAGTTTAAAAGAGCAATATTTAAAATCTGTCCCTATTTTGAGGTGTTTGACCCTCCATTATTGTAGGCTTTGTCGAGATTTCTTGAGAGATGTGACAGCACCCACAAATCCAGCTTCCACAACTTGACCTTCCAAAGTATACAGGTCTTTCGGTAGGGAAAACGCGCTTTAATGCACAAGGTGCACCTTTCGTTAGGGTTTCAGCAAGGAACTGTGGAATTAAATGTTTTATTCATACAAAACACTACAAAAGGAAACATCTGTATGGACCTTACACAAATTAAACACCAGTATATCAAACTGCAGTCTCTCCAAAGAGCAAAGTAGTACTCCCACTGCTTTCTGAAGGGAACCTCCTAACACTTCATTAAACATGCGGCGTTTTCTTCTAGCCGTGCATTGCACTGGCGATTGATACCCCGGGATAAGCAGCAGCAAATCACTTTCACCTAAAAATACGCCAGGCAAACCGGAATAAGAAAAAAAAATCAACAACAAAGCAAGGTAACTGCTGAACTGTAATTTAAATCATTAATACTTCTGATAAGAGATCAAATGCGCAGCGGTCTGTCTATGGCTGTCAGCGACAGCTGCCATATATACCTGATGTCGTCTACCTTTGATTTTTTTTCCGATTCATTTGAATGAAGTTAGAAAAAATAACTGCTCCCGAAAACGAACGGAACAAACTGACTGCTAACACCTACCTATTTGTCAAAGTATTGTCTAATGGGAAATCAAACTTCCAAGCAGGGCGCACTCAGCGGTGATTACACGGGTTTTGAAGCGTTCTCCACACACCACGAATCACTATCCTAACGCCATCTCGGCCAGTGATGTAGTGAGATATGAAGACTGCTTAGTTAGAAAACATTAGACTCTGCCCAGGAAGAGCACCACACCTGCAACAACAAATGCTGTGAGAGATGCACCAACAAGCCGCACGTTCAGCTAACGCGGCACGCTTGGTGCACCAGTGCGCGCTCCGTCCCGTCAGGTACTGTGAATCGTTCTCCTTCAGGTGGAGAGTCAAAGCATCTTGACGTCACTATCCCAAACGTGTGCCAACTCTTCTGCTCAACTGAGGTGAGGAGGTCTAAAGGTGTGCGAATTAAACAAGCCTATAGGGGATGATCAAGAAGGAAAACAGATGCTCGTATTCTTTCTTAGGAGAATGTATGCATGGTATACATTTATTTATTTATTTTTGTTGACCGGGCTAGTCTAGCTGGATACATCTCCATTTTCAGCAGAGACCCGGGGAGAAAAGCTCCATGTACAAATTCATTAAGGTATTAAAAAACTTAGCAAAAAAAGACCAGCTACAATTATACAGCATAACAAGTACAGAAGTTAGTATTATAGCAATAACCCACGCCTGGGTGTGGGTAAATGCTAAATTTACCCACGGTTGGCGTGGTTTGGTCCCGAGGGTGAAGCCCGAGGGACCAAACAAAGCCAACCGTGGGTAAATTTAGCATTACCCACACCCAGAAGTGGGTTATTGCTATTATACCATGACATTATTTAAGAAAAGAAACTATTACTTTTCTTAAATAATGGCATAGTATAATGCCTGTTTACTGCCCTTCCGCAGATGTCTGGCATCCGCGGCAGTTCTGATGTACTGCGCGCCTGCGCAGTACATCAGAGCTGTGGGCAAAAGCAACGGAGATCTCCGTTGCTTATTTTAAAGCTGTCTCGCTATGTTAAACCCATTTAACATAGTGAGACAGTGTTTTAAAAAAAAGCAACGGAGAAAGCAAGATCTCCGTTGCTTTTTTTTTAGTGTTTCGCTATGTTAAATGAGTTTAACATAGCGAGACAGTTTTAAAATAAGCAACGGACATCTCGCTATGTTAAACTCATTTAACATAGCGAAACACTAAAAAAAAGCAACGGAGATCTTGCTTTCTCCATTGCTTTTTTTTAAAACACTGTCTCGCTATGTTAAATGGGTTTAACATAGCGAGATAGCTTTAAAATAAGCAACAGAGATCTCCGTTGCTTATTTTAAAGCTGTCTCGCTATGTTAAACCCATTTAACATAGCGAGACAGTGTTTTAAAAAAACGAGTTATACTAATGGAAAAAAAGTCCGGGCGACCGGACCTTTTTCCATTAGTATAACTCGATTTACAACGGGCACGCTGGCCAATCAGCGTGCACGTTTTGGGGGGGTCATGGTATAATATGAACACTGTACAGAGACATTAGAGTAGATATAGTATAATCATATTTTAAATTCTACAGAGGGGTTGCAAATACAATCATGCAACAGTTAACATAATTAAGCATCAACATTCATTTGAGAGACAAGAAACTTAAATCCAAAATCACAAAGTAAGGGAAAGAAAAGAAAAGAAAAAGAAAAAAAACTAAGTGGAGACAAGGCAGGAGAAAGAGCAGGTAAAAAAGGGGTTGGTAGTCAAAAGTCAGTGACTCACAGGGGTGGGGTTAGTTAAAAAGCATGAGAGGAGGGGGCGAAAAAGTAAAAGTATGTTTTAGTCAGACTTAGAGCAGGGACAAAGCCATTGTCCTTTAAGGTAATATCTGAGGTGTTTCTTAAAGAGTTGTGTAGAGGAGAGAGAAGTGAGTGTGTCAGGAAGCTTGTTCCAGATTCTACCAACCACATTGGAAAAGAGTGAATCTCCTGCTTTGTTATTTGATATATTGTTGACAATGTGTAACTTGTCAGCTGAGCGTAGTGTTGTAAGATTTTTGTATGGGGAGATCAGATTAGAAAGGATAGGGATGTTAGTAGGGTGGTGGAGAATTTTTTGAGCAATCAGAATTTGATTATATTGTAGTTGGTTCTGTAGTTCTAACCAACTGAGTTGTTGCAGGTTGCAACAGTGGTGGGTTCTATAAGGGGAGCCAGTGGCAAATCTAGTGATGTTATTATAGCTCATTTCCAGCTTGGAAAGATTATGCCTAGATAGATTGGTATATATGGCAGATGCATAGAACAGGGAAGATGTAAGCTGAGTCTGGGCAATAGATTTCCTAGCTAATGGGGTAAGAAAGGGTTTAATTCTGTACAGAGAGCCTAGTTTTTTATTGATGGTTTTTATAGTATTGTTAACATGGTCATCGAAGGTGAGGTTATGGTCAATAGTTATTCCAAGGAGACGAGCGGTAAAGTCTGGGGAAATACAAGTACCATTGTTAGAGGTAATGGTAAAGTGGATTTGCGGTGATTTTCGGGTGGGAGTAAATAGTAAAAGTTTTGTTTTTTTAGGGTTGAGGAGGAGGCAGCGTTGGGTAAACCATATTTCTACTTTATTAAATACAGTTTGGGTAAGGGTCTGGAGGGAGGAGGAAGATTTGGCAGTACAGATAAGTGTAGAGTCATCAGCATATTGTATACAGGAAGTTTGTGGAAAAGCAGTATGGAGATCATTAATGAAAATGGAAAAAAGAAGAGGTCCTAGGATAGAGCCTTGGGGTACACCAATGTCCACTGGGAGGGATGTGGATAGTTTATTGTCCCAGAGTACTGCCTGCTTTCTGTTTTCAAGATAGGATTTAAACCAAAGGATTGCTTGTCGGTCTAGATGTTGTGCTTTTAGTGTATTGATAAGTAGGTTATGATTAACCATGTCAAATGTTTTAGATAGGTCGATAAACAGAGCAGATGAGAGAGAGTTGTTGTTTCGATTCTTGTTAATACAGTCAGTAAAAGTTAGTAGGGCAGATGTAGTACTATGAAAGGGTCTGAAACCGTGTTGGCAATTAGCAAGCAAGTTATTGTGGAGAAGGTGCTGAAGTAGTTGATGGTGGATACATTTTTCCATGATTTTAGCTAAAGGGGAGAGTAAAGCAATTGGACGGTAGTTGGAGGTTTCAGTGGATTTACCTCCTTTGTGTAAGGGGATTATATGGGAGATTTTCCATAGAGAAGGGATGTAACCTTCAGAGATAGTTCTGTTTATAAGGATGGAAACAGGGTATGCGATGGCTTTAGCAGCGATTTGAAGGTATTCTGCTGGGAGACAGTCAGCAGAAGAGGTGCAAGGTTTAAGTTTTTGAAGGAGTTTGCAGATAAAGGTAGTTGGTACTGGTTGTAAATGTAGGGGGGGGGAGAATTGTTGGTATGTTGTGTAAAAGTGGGTGTAATGGGTGTAAGTGTTCTAGTAAGGGTTTGAATAGCTTCAATGAAGTAGTTGTTAAAAGCATTAGCTATTTGCAGAGGGTTGTTATGGGGGATAGAGCTGGGAGAGGGAGTTCTAGCCTGGCCTGGTTTGAGGAGTTTATTAATGCCAGACCAAAACTTTTGAGGATTATTAGAGTTTGAGTGTTGAAGATGGGAATAATAGTTTTTTTTGTCTAAGATTATATCTTTTTTGACGGCATTTCTTAACTGTTTAAAGTAGAGATGATCTGCTGGGCTTTTGGAGGTTCTCCATTTTGCCCAAATTTTGTTCCGTAGGAACATTTTATCTTTGGTTTGTTTTGTAAGCCAAGGAGCTATTCTGGTCCTGACTCTAGAAGAGTGGATGGGAGCATGGCTGTTCAGGATTTGAAGGAATTTAGAATTAAAAAAGGAGACAGCATCATCCAGATTAAGTAGCTTTAGTAATGACCAGTTGCAGGCTTTTAGTTCATTAATAAAGGACTCAGATTGGAAGTATTTTTTTGATCGATAGGTGATAAATATGTTGTCTTTGGGGCTAGGTTTCTTTTGCTTGACTATGTAGGTTAGAATGTGGTCACTGATGTCATCGGGGAGTGATCCTGTCAAGTACGTTTCAGGGTGACTGTTAATTAGTATCCAGTCCAGAGTGGCTTGTTTAGTACTAGGTTTATGGATTCTAGTGGGGGTGTTTATTATTTGAGTGAAACCAAATAGGTTTATGTGGGTCTTAGGGTTGGAAGAGTTACATAAGGTCCAGTCTATATTAAAATCTCCTAGTACTATTGTTTCTTGAGGTAGGTGAGTGGATAGGCTGCTAAGTATGTTTTCGAGGGTAGTGATATTATTACCTGGAGGGATATAAGAACAGATTATATATATAGATTTAGAGCTATTAAGTTGGAGTTTGACGGTAAGTGTCTCAGCATTGGTATTTGAGGGTAGTGCTACATGATAGGGAGAAACAAGGAGTTCAGATTTAAACAGGATTGCTACTTTGCCACCCTTTTTAGAAGTGCGGTCACATCTAAGGATATTGTAACCAGGTGGGATTATTTCTTGGTCCTGAGTATAGGGTTTTAGCCAAGTTTCTGTAAGACAGAGAATGTCGAATGCATGGGCTTGAAGGAGAGCATGCAGGTGGCTAGTTTTGTTATTAATGCTGCGAATATTAAGATGTGGTATTTTGAGGGAGTTATCTAATTTAGAAGAGGTGGAAGTGTCATTTTGCCATTGTTTTTGTGGATTGACCCTTAGTGGAGTTGGGCCAGGATTAGGATGAATGTCTCCACCTGTTAGAATATTTTTGGATTGTATTAAGGAAGTTTTTGAGAATTTATTAAGATTGGGTGGGCATAGCCTATTGGGGAGGTAAGTAAGATGAGTATATCTATGGAACTTAGGATGCAAATAAGCTGAGTTAGAGGTAATGTTACAGTGAGAGAGGCAATTGGGAAGTAAGGCTGGGAGAGTTTGTGAATGTGACACTTTATGAGCTGGTAAATACTGATCATAGGCAGTGAGGGTATAGGTAAAGGTTAGAAATATGAATAATGAACAGAAGAGAAAAATATGTTTAAGTAAAGGTGTATGAGAGTAGGCCATTAGGAATGATCAAGTAAAGGTGGTTTAGAATATAACTGAAGTGAAGGCTAAGTTAATTGAAAGGTTAGAAAGGATAGCTGGGGTAGGTAGTGGGGTAGGAAGAAAATAGTTTTAGATGTAAGATAAGTGGTAAAGTTGCAGAGAAGGGATAGTGGAGATGATGGAGTGTGCAAGTGGAAGAATAAGAAGAGGAAGCTATAAGAGAATTTGTTAGTTTGGTATTAATAAGATATGGAGATAAGGGGAGGAGTTCAAACTATTTAGTTATAGTGATTTGATGGGAACTATGGTGGGTGTGGTTTGTGAAGTATAAGTGTAACAGCACTGGGGGTGGGTGGGAATTGGGGGTAGGGTAGGGGAGCGGAACATAAAGTGGGAAAATGACTAAACTCGAATTTAGAGTGGCATGGTGACTTTGCTACGCAGGTAGGGTATGCTAATGATACAATGAAAAATAATACATATTCTAGGTATATTTAGCAGTATGTTTTGTTTTTGTCAAATTTCTTTTATTACAATTTTAGTCCACCTGGTGGCCGAAAACCGCAAGCAAGATTTGTGCTAGTTAACTGAGAGTAAAATAAAATCAAATAATCTACAGCGTGCTTAAAACAAAACAGAAACACAAGTTCCTCCGTAACTGAAAGTATAGCACAGCATATCTTCTTGAAACACAATTCCATCTCAAATGTTGTTATCTTTACCACCTATAATACCAGGACATACTATAGATACTGAATGACCCTGTCCAAAACTCAGCTAGAATTCAGTTTAACTGCAGGATCATGGTAGAGTCTAAAATGCAAGCCAATGTGTCTGTATACATGCTGCAAAGATTAGGATCATGTGGCATCTGGAATTCAGCAGGCTGTAAACTCTCTTCCCCAACTCCCATCCACCATAGCTCTCAACCAGTAAGGGGCAAATTCAGAAAAAATCAGGGACACTTTTAAAATCTTAGTGATCTTAACTTGAACCATTGACAGAATCAAAACATATGAATTAGTACACATTTTCTGAAGTAAAAGTAGTCTATAACTCTTAAATCTGATATTGTTAATCCTCTTCCACTTCCTTACGTATGGGTTATGGTTCCGATATTGGAACCGAGCCGGCCATATACCAAGCTCACGCCAGTGATAAACTCTCGAGCTAAGCAATCTCTTACCTATAATCCCCCTCTCCCTGTTACCCCAGATTTTGTTTGCCGCGTCGCCATCAGGTCGTGTCAGGCTGTTGCTCTTGAGCCAAGTGAAACCTTTTTTTGTCCTTTTATTTCAAAATAAGGACTTTTTCTCTCTGAAAAGTTGATTTTCTGACCTCTCTTACCTTATCACATTTAGCGACTCCCTTTTCTTTCAGTTTTCTAAAAATTTTTTAGTCACTTTCACCCTTTTTATCTAATGTAAGGTATCAGTTGATTACCATAGTTGGTAGATAGCCTTTCCTTTCTTTCCTTCGAGTAATTTTGTGTTTTTGTATTATTGTTGGTATTTGCCTTTCCTTTAACATGACAGATAAAAAAGGTAGTACTGGTTTTAAAAGATGTTATGATTGTGGACATAAACTACCTACTTCAGATGCACATTCTTTGTGTGTTTTCTGTTTAGGTGCGCCTCACTTAACTGTTGACCCACCCTGTGGGATTTGTAAGAATTTTTCCAACAGGACACTGATAGAGAGGAAAAATAAACTTTTGCTGAAAGGGTTACTAAAGTCTCCCTTTTCAGAGGTTATTTCTGGGTCGAAGGCCTCAACCACTCCAAGATCCCATAAAAAGAAGTCTGAGGATGCTTCTAAGGCTAAATCTCTTCCTTCGTCCCCGGCTGGGAACTCCCATCAACCAAGAAAGAAAGCAAATATTTCTGCTTCAGATCCGACCCTCTCAGATCCGACACCTTCGGCACCTAGATCTTCGGCTCTGAAAAAGTTCTTGGCACCACCTATGTCTATGGCACCGATGTCCTTTGCTGTATTGGAACTGAGGGGCCCCTCAGTTCAGACTTCTTTACTGGCACCGACCTCACAGTCAGCGCAGACCACCATTGTTTCGGAATCGACAGCTCAGTCCTTGTTTACTATTTTATTGGTTCCAACCTTGGCACCGACAACTACTTCGGCACCGACCTTTTCATCGGTGCAGACCATTACATCGGCACCGATGACTTCCTCGGTGCAGACACCTGTAGTGCAGTCCTTTACGGCACCGTTGTTTTTTCAGTGCAGTCTACTGAGATGGGCACCGACCTGCCCTCATCCCTAGATAGACCTGTTTCCCCCTCAGCTGTTTCTGTGGGATCTACCAGAAGCCTCTCCCAACATGACGTATTGCGACTTGTGGATCAAGTGCTTTTGGCCAGAGGAATTCCACCTCTCAAGACCTATCCTTCTCCCTTGAAATCTATTGACGTAGCACAGTCTTCCCCCTTTATGGTTCACTTTATGGATCTCTCTAAGCCGCAGTTGCCTTCGTGGCAGAAAAATTTTGCTACAACCCAGGATTTGACTTTTCTCAGCCATCCTGGGACTCCCAGTTGGCAGGCTGGATCACTTAGGGGAGAGGTAACTTCCCCCTTGGGCACTCACCCCTCTTCTAGTGGACCTGCCTTCCAAGTCATGGAGAAGGCCTTGGCAACTACCGCTGATACTGTGCTTACTATCTCACCATCCTCCTCTGGACCACTATGTACACAGGTCGCTTCTAGTGGACACTGGGCGCAGAGGTCTCAGGATATACTCCCACAGGATACCCCCTTGGTGTCGTCTTCCCCAGCGTCTCTCTCTGAGGAAGTTCATCGGAAATCCTCGTGCAAGAGGAAGCATATGGACTCCACTGAGGAGTCTCTCACTGAAGACACAGACTCTGATGATGGGGAAGTGTCCCCTCGTTCACCTTCGGACGTATCCTTTGGTGATATCCTAGAAATCCTTAAACAGAGAGGTGAATGGCAGTCCTCTAACCCGACTTCTGAGGAGTCTGTGTTCCTGCAGGCTTTTCACACCCGGCCCCCTACCTCCTGGGTACCCCACCTGCAGATGAACTGGTCCGGCTCATTGTGCAGCGTGCATGGAAGACCCCTGATACTGTTGAGGCCATTCCCCGGAGGCCAGACAAAATCTTGTCCCCCTCCCGCTTCTGAACCTCATTGGTCTAAAGGTCTCCCTGTAGATGCTCTGGTGGTGGCAGCTGCAACTAAGAAAGACCTGGCAGAAGAGGAAAGCCAGACTGTCCATCCGCCTAACAAAGAGTCCAGGATATTGGATAGGATAGGGAAGCGCACCTTTGCATCAGCGACCTTTGCTTTCAGGTCCCTGAATTTTATGGCACACTTCACCAGGCTTCAAAGAGACCTAGTATCTGAGGTCTCTAAAACTTTGGCAGGTGCCGTGTCTGATGAGGTCCATGACAAAGTGGCCTCTCAGCTGGCTACTACTGAAATGATTTCAAATTCCTCCATGCGCATGGTGTCCCACGCATCAGAAGGAGCGGCTAGAGCAGCGAGTTCAGGCATTGTTTTGAGACGATATGCCTGGATGCGCTTGTGTAATTTCGCAGAACCCTTCAAGGCTTCCTTTCTCAATACTCCCATCGAGTCCTCCTCCTTGTTTGGACCCAAAGTCAAAACTACATTGGCCAGGTGTGAACAGGACGGTAAGACCCTGTCTGCCGTAGGTGTCAGTTATTCTTCCCCCCAACATGCTTTCTCCAGAAACCAAAAGAGCGGGAAGATGTGGTACAGAAAATCTCAGGGTCCTTTCTGTGACACGCAGGCCGATTTTTCCCCTAGGGGCAGAGGGGGAAAACTCAGAAGGAAGACGCCCCTTTTGGGGCAGAGGGGGTCCGCGTAATCAGGGTTCCATAGATTTCTTTCTCCGGGCAATCCTACCAGCACTCCTGAAGAGAGTCCCAACCCCTTTCCTCTGGAAGTGGTTGGGGGACGTTTCTCTTTGTACCCTTCTGCCTGGCTAACCGTTACCAACGATTTTTGGGTTCAAAGGATAATAACCAGAGGTTACAAGATCCCCTTCAAACTTTGTCCTGTCCCTCCATCGATTTCCCGACGTTCCACCCAGTCAAAGGGAAGAAGCAACCCTAGAGATTACAAAGCTGCTAAACAAAAGAGTCATCTAAGTAGTCCCAACAGACCAGATAGGATCCAGATTCTACTCGAGACTATTTTTGGTGCCAAAGAAAACCGGGGACTGGAGACCAATTTTGGATCTCAGTGTGCTAAACAAATTTGTGTGTGTGCAAAAATTTCAGATGGTCACTATACAGTCTATCATTCCTCTCTTGGAAAAAGATGATTGGATGTGCTCGATAGATCTTCAGGATGCGTACTACCACATAAAGGTGGACAGACCATCAAGAAGATTCCTGCGCTTCTGTGCGGGAGCCAGTCATTACCAGTTCAGAGTACTGCCCTTTGGACTCTCTACAGCTCCCAGAGTGTTTACAAAGTGCATGGCAGTTGTCACAGCTCACCTGCGACTTCAAGGTTTTCAGGTTTTTCCATATCTAGATGACTGGCTCCTCTCCGCCCCCACCAGACACATATTGGAGGAAGCCCTGTCATACTCTCTCAATACTATCAAAGTTGGGCATAACAACAAACTGGCAGAAATCCAATCTCACCCCTTCTCAGTCCACAGAATTCATAGGGGTCATTTTGGACTCAAAAACTTGCAGAGCGTCCATACCAGAACACAGAATATCAAGAATCAGACAGCAACTGTTACCAGTTCTCTCAATGGAAAAGTCCACAGCTCACTCGATCCTGCAGCTGTTGGGCTCCATGGCAACTTGCATCACCATTGTCCCCTTAGCCAGGTTTCATATGTGGCTTCTACAATAGCTACTGCTCACCCAATGGTATCCTTTCCAGCTTCCCCTTTCAGTCAAGATTCACATAACTCAGAGATGCAAACAAGATCTAAAGTGGTGGTTGAACCACAACCCGTCACAATGGTCTCGCTCCTACTTCCCTCAGCAGCCCAAGGCTACAGTGACCACGGACGCCTTCCTGATGGGGTGGGGAGGGCTATGTCAGGGTCAGACAGTCCAAGGCACTTGGTCCGAAGTGGAGGCCCATCTGCATATAAATGTTTTAGAGCTGAGAGCGGTGCTTCTGGCACTGCAGGCATTCCATCCCTTGCTGCCATCAGTGACAATTGCGATACAATCTGACAACATGGCGGTAGTCTGGTACATCAACACACAGGGCAGAACCAAATCCTACCCCCTCTGTCGAGAGACCATGAAGATATGGCAATGGGTGATGGCTACCAACTGCTTTCTTCTAGCAACGCACATTCCCGGGAGTTACAACTTGATAGCAGACTCAGCAGGTGTATTCTTCAACCTCACGAATGGTCCCTGAATCCTCTCATAGCGGCAGAGATCTTCCACCGTTGAGGCCATCCGTGCTGCAACCTCTTTGCATCCCCGACCAACTTCAAATGCAGCAACTACTTTGCCCTGATTCCCCCCCTGGGACAGTCACCCAGGGATGCTCTAGTTCACGATTGGCTCTCGGGTCTTCTTTATGCCTTCTCACCCACTCCCCTCATTCCCCAGTTTGTAAAGAAAGCCCGTCGATTGAAGAGCAAAGTGATCCTTATTGCTCCATATTGGCCTCATTAGATTTGGTTGCCCTTTCTGTGGCCTCACCTGCTAGATCAATCATGGATTCTTCGTCCAACCTCGGAGTTGATCTCCCATCCACAGAATCTGATTCACCCCAACCTGCACAGTCTGAAGCTCACAGCTTGGCTCCTCCAATTCCCTTGATTGCCAGGCAAAATGATCTTCCCTCACAAGTACGGGACATTCTTATTGTATCTCATAAGCCCTCCACTAGAATGACTTATCTAGGCAAACTGAAAAGATTTACCTGTTGGCTGAAAGATAAGGAATTGATCCCTTTTCAGCACCGGTGTCGATGGTACTCGAATATCTAACCGCCCTATTTCAATCGGGGCTGTCAGCATCTACCATTAGAGTACATTTGGCTGCGATCTCTAATTTCCACGAGAATGTCCAAGACTCCTCCCTCATGTCTCACAAGTTATGTAAAGCCTTCATAAAGGGTGTGAATCATCTGAAACCCCCTTTCAGGGAACCTATTCAGCCTTGGGATTTATATTTAGTTCTTCAAGCTCTGACATTGCCCCCTTTTGAACCAGCTGCTTCATGCGACCTCAAATATCTGTCGTGGAAGACCTTGTTTTTGGTTGCTATTACTTCTGCCAGACATATCTCTGAGCTTTAGGCCCTATGTACAAAGAGTCCACACTTGATTTTTCATCCAGACAGGGTATCCTTAAGAAATAACCCTTCCTTCTGCCAAAAGTCATTTCTGAAATGTCTATTAATCAAACCATTGAATTGCCAGTGTTTTTTCTTGATCATTCTAATGAGGGAGAGTACTGCCTACATAACCTAGACGTACACAGACAACTCCATTTCTATTTGCAAAGGACTAAATCTTTCCATAAATCAGACCAGTTATTCTTGGCTTTTTCTGGATCTAGATTAGGATGTGCTGTTGCTAAGGTCACATTGGCTAGAGGGTTAAAAGACACCGCGACCCGTATTTATTCGGTACACAATATTTCTTTGCCAACTACCATCAAGGTTCATTCAACAAGGTCAGTGGCAACTTCTGCTGCCTTCCATACCAGAGCTTCTTTACATGACATCTGTGCAGCTGCAACTTGGGCCACTCCTCATACCTTTATCAATCATTACAAGTTGGACTTAGCCTCCAGGGGAAGAGCATCTTTTGGTTCTATGGTACTCAGGAATGTCCTTCCATGAAAGCCTCCCAGGAATAGAGGTAGTTGAGGACTCTGTCCCATACATAAGGAAGTGGACAAGGATTAACAATATCAGAAAAAGAAGTTATGTCTTAGCATAACATTCCATCTGTATTGTTGATCCTCGTCCACTCATTACAACCCTCCCTCCTTCCCTCTCCTATGACTTCTAGTGGATCTCACCATCCTTCTCTTTAGGTCATTTGACCAGAGATAGCCTCTACCTTTTTCTGACTTGCAAACTCAATCTGAGGTAACAGGGAGAGGGGGATTATGGGTAAGAGATTGCTTAGCTCGAGAGTTTATCACTGGCGCGAGCTTGGTATATGGCTGGCTCGGTTCGAATATTGGAACCGTAACCCATATGTAATGAGTGGACGAGGATCAACAATACAGATGAAACGTTATGGTAAGACATAACTTCTTTTTATTGTCATTATTCATTATATGTAATTCACTTCTTTCCCCCAAAAGTCACTCATTTTAGGAGGGATTAAGAGGGACAGAGCTAAATATGGAGTCAAAATCAGGGACAGTTGAGAGGTATGCTCCTATCTCTGCCATGCTTGGTTGCTACACATCAGTCTTGTCACAGCAGGTTCATTTTCAGGCTAATCTGCTCCAATCACTGCTGCTTCTCTCAAAATCACTCCTGCTCTCACTGATGCTATAGCTACATTATCGCAGAAACTTCATTCAGGTAACCCGTGTTCTTGATTATCTTAATTTTTGCCAACTAATTCCCTTCCCACACTCCTTTCTCTAGCATGTATGCCTGAGGCCTGTATTCACCAGCTAGCACTACACCAAAGCTGTTATTTAGGTCCAGCTTCTGTGGGTGGCACATTGTGCCAAGTGATGGCTATTTCTGTTACTTGTTCTAAAGAGAATAACACAATTCTGTGAGCTTGTTGAGCTGCATGGGGTTTAACACTCAAAAGATGCTAATAAAAAATAGCTTAGCTCATTAAAAAAAAAAAAAAAAAAAAAAAAGGGCTGTCAGTCAAAACACTCCGATAGCAGGACTCAGACTTGGATCCCAAAGCCCCTAACCCACCTTTCTACAATCAACAGCCCATGATTGTCTGCACAAATGGCTAAAGGACATTACTCAGGAATACTTAAACATCAGGCAAAGATCTGGCTATCCGATCTGCACCCATGCCTGAATTCAGTCACCCCAGATAAGCTTGTTAAATTTAAGCCCCAACATAAGTGCCTCTATCAATATTGAAGCAGCAGTGGAAACACCAGAGACTACGACCTTAGCACCAAATTAGCAAACAAAGATAATTTTACAGCTTGAGCCATTACCACCATATCTGGAGCTTGATCAGCTGGTGAAGACAGTCTGAATTTGTATGCTGATTCCCATGGAAATTTATTACAAAAGAATTAACCAGAGCTAGTTAGGAAGTTAGGCAGGAAGCAGTGGAAATCTACTGTCCCATCCTCTCACCTAAGGGGGGCTGGCAGAGCTTTATCAAACAACACTTCTAAGCCTTTCACTTACCTCTGTAGTCACCAGCATGCAGTACCAAAGCCGGTACATCAAAGGAATGTGGTGCCCTAGGCAGTACCTCCCCCATGTTTAAAAAAAAGTCTGACAGCTTACACAATATCAATTAAGCAATCACAATTTGATTACAGCCAGTTTATAGAGTGTCTGCTTATCTGTACTGTAAGTTTTAAAGACAGTTTTACTAAACAGTGAGTACAGCTAAGCTAGTTTACAAGCTTGCTTATTAAGTAATCACAATCCCTTAACTGATAGCCTGTAAACTATCAAACTTATTTTTATGCATTCAGTGCCCACAACAAGTTGTTAAAAGAGCAGGTGTACTCTTTGCCCCACTATTACTATGGCACTGATGCTCAAAGTGACGGATCTAATCATCACATTAATAACAACGTACTAAGCAAGCAATCAGTCGTGAGGGACTTGGGCACCCAGGTTGATAGCAACTTGATTTTTGACCACCACGTTGCCTCTGTTGTACGAAAGGCTTTCTGTATGGCCCACCTCACAAGTAAGGGTATTTCATCCAGGAACAAGGAAGTCATAACATCCCTGTTCTCCCTTATCAGACCCATTATCAAGTACAATGCCCTCTTCGGCATGGACCTTGCCAAGCACATGCAGCAGCTGGACAGAACACAAGAGGTTCCTGACCAGGAAAATTCGGGGTCTCAAACACCTATCCTATAGAGACAGGCTAAAAAAAGCCCTGTCCCTCTACTCAGTCTTATAGGTTCATAGGTGTGTACTAGGCTAACAGCCCTGGAGCCTATATATACCTAGCCCAAGATGATTCCCTGGCATCATGCCACCCAAAGTTAGTGCCAGTGCCCCTGTCAAGCAATGCCACTGATGTGATCCCTGGGGAGAACTTCCTATTGCCCAGCCACTCGTCAAGACTTCTGTTAAAGAGGGCCAGTGAAGTGCTCTGCTTGACGTGAATGGGAAGTTTTTTTCCAAAGTATGGGAAGTCTCTGAATTAGGAACCTGTCCCTCCAGCATGTTCTGTTTATTGTGGTAATGAGGTTTAGGTCCCTGCAGCATGTGGCATGCAAGGATTGAGATTCCTCCAGGTGTAGCATATCTAGCAGCTCTGGGTCAGACATGGCTTTGTAGGTCAAGCAGAGATTGCCTCTAAGTAGGTGATACGTGACAGAGTATAGCTGGAGTTTTTTTTAGTCTGTCCATATAGTGCATGTGTCTAAGGCCTAAGATCCTCTTAGTGAGGTTTTTCTGCGGCCTTTCCAGTTTTTGTAGGTGTCTAGTGAGGTACATACCAAATGGGGCATTGTATTCTATAATAGGTCTAATGAGGGATGAGTAGAGAGGGATTATGACCTCTTTCTTCCTGGATGAGAAACCTTTTGTAATGAGATATGCCACATAGAAGGACTTTCTGACTACAGTGACTGCTCAGAGGTGACCCGTGTCTGTCATACAAGGCCGTCGCAGACCCAGCCTTGATGGAGTTGCTGCATATCTGTAAGTCAAACTCCACCCATGCAACCCACATGCAAGGCCTCAACCTGGTCTGTGACATTAACAGAACTTGTTGGCGGGATAAATGTGTGTTCCGACGACTCCCTCATCTGTGGAACAGATTCCCTCTCCATGTCAAGCAGACTACCTCACTAGCCCTCTTTAAGAGGACTCTGGATGGGAAACAGAAAATACACCCCTGGGATCCCACCTATGTACCTGCTGGACAGGGGAAAGATGCTGACTTTGTGGTAACAAGGGCAAAATTCTTGGCTAGGCTTATAAGGGCCTCCAGGTCAACAGCCTAGTATCATCCTATGAACCTATAAAGCTTGTTTCTAAGGAATGATTTTGCAAGCAGTGTCCCCATTCCTGTGCCAAGCAACCCAATCTTGATGCCATCCCAATCTCAATAGCTAGCATCAAATGTGCCAGCATCACTCTACTATAGAGTACTGTTCGTGCAGGGCCTGCTTCTAGTGCCAGGTTTCCCAACCTTACCCAGTACTGTCCACTCTGACCTATATAGTCATGGTGTTGCTACCCATGGTATTGGCATCCCACTACATGCCACAACATTAACTTTCAAAGGTTACAGAGGTAGGGTTGGCACTGCTCCAGTCAATGCCTGAACACACTATGCAACTGTCCACCCAGCAAACTTCAGATTTCAGATGCTGTAGCAAGCTCAACAAGTGGGCTCTCGCTGTTGAGAACAAGTTGAAACCAACCATACCATAAAAAATGCATCACCTAGGCACCTCCTGCAGTCTTGTGTGTAACATGTCAGATGGAGGTTTTCCTTCACTAAGTCAACTCAGCCATTCGCATCCCCATACATGTAAGGCTCTACATAAAACAACCAAACTGAATTCCCAGTGGTATTACCAGTCATGCAGCTGGATGATGAAATTGGCAAGGTCACCCTCAATGACCCCAAATTTGGAGAGTTCCTATATCTTATGCAGGGGAGAGAGGTTAGCTCACAGACCATAACTTTCCCCCCCAAAAGAAGACTAAAACAGGCATGAACATTTAATCATAAGATCTTCTGCATGGTTCAATAATGCTATCAAAGCAGTTTGGGACAATGGACTTCTGGGATTGTTGTACACTGATAAACAGCTTAATTTCAGCTCTCCTACTGTGAGAACAAAAACTGAGGGGAAAAATGGTGGTATTGTAAGCCTGGATAAAATTCGGTTACTGGCTAGTAAGTACACTGCCTGGATGCTAGCAAAGAAGAAATTTTTGGAACTTGAAAGAAAATTAAAAATAAAATACTGACAGGGAAGAATCCTGCAGCTGTTCAACAAAAACTAGTTTAAGATGGCCTCCAATAATTTAGAGGAGAAAATAAATCAATTGAAGTCAGAGGTGATTGAAAGGAATGAAACTTTGTAAAAATATATCAACTCAAATAACAAAAGGCTAGAAAAAAAATAAAAAAAAAACTTTAACTAGCTATTCAGATGAACTGATAAAACTGCAAAAATCAGAGTCTGAAATGAGGAAAAAGATGGCTGGCTATGTGGCTTCTCAACCAGAGTTAGAAGACAGCATACAGAGAAAACCTGGGATTTTCTGCTGTACCAGAGAAAATGGAAACACTAGACTATTAATTTTATGAAAGCACAAATAAGCAACTGGACTCGTGTTCCACAACAGTATTTGTAATTGAAAGGGTACATCTAGTGTATGTTCCAAAGCTGGCAATGAAAAAGCAACAAAGTCTACATTATTACAGATACAATCACATCAACAGAAAGAGTTGATCCTGACAAAACTGTGGTAGAAAGGAAAATTATTAAAAATTAGACTCATGATTATTCACTGCACAAAATGCAGAAGAGAAGCAAATTTATTCCAGCAATCAGGGAATGTCAAGAGGCAGGTCTGAGATTCAAGCTGCTGTACCCAGCTGTCTTCAGAGATGGGGTGAAAAAGTCTACGGATTATATTGTATGTAGAAATAAGATAATTTCCCTTCAAAAGTAAGACAAAACAATAACTGCATGTTATATTGTAAAGCAGTTTTGTTCAGGGGTATTTTAAATGTGGGCGTGGAATTTAGTGACCAGTGACTGTTGTAGATGTTAAAGATATAAAAGTAAACAAGTACTTTTCCTTAGTTGTAAGGATATAGGCTTTATACCATAAGTTAAGAAAGGCTGGACAGCATTAAGTTTAAGTGCAGGTACAAGTCATTAATCTTGAAAGTTCAAAGCATTCTTTGTTGAGGGAAATGCAAAATTTAAAGGTACAATGGCAAGTAATTCAGTGAAAAATAACATTTGAAATTATGGGAAGTGAATAACTGATAGTAGCCTCCCCATCAGCCTTAATACTTTAATGAAATGAATACAACAGTGCATAATTTAAAGGTAGACAGTGCACTTTTTCTTGGGGCTAAAAGTAAAAGCTGTTTTTCACATCTGGGAGGGGAACAGAGAGATAGGAAAAGAAAGGACAGTTAATTGGTGTAAGTGGGAATATGCGCTGTAACATGCTCTTTAGCATGATTTACCTTAATTTTAGATTAGATTATATCTCCGCATGCAGCTGCTGATTTGGGGCAATTGTTCCTATCTGGAGAGTTAAACTTCATTTGTTAAAATGTACATGACTTTGTATGTTTATTTTAAGTTAATAGGAGATTGAGTGTTATGAAAATGTCTTTTTTTTTTTTTTTGAAGGTTTTCATCAAAGCAAAAGTCTTGAAAAATGTAACAAGTTCAAATGGAGTTGAGAAGAAACAACTGTATAAAACATTAGCCTGTGAAACATTTGTGTGTGCATGTATGGCAAAAGTTGGAAATACACATTCAAAAAACTTGTCATGTATAATAAGTGGAAACAATATCTTTTTATCATAATGGCTACACTATCGATACTATCTTGGAATGTAAGTAGTCTTACAGATATATCTAAAAATAAAAGAGGACTGAATTATATTAAGAAATAGAGTGCCAGCAGGAATGCTGCATGAGACACAATTGGAAAGACGTGAATATGTGAATTTGAAAAAGAAAGGCTTTCAGGATAGATATTCAGCAGAATATCACCAGGAAAAGTAAAAGGGGAGTAATAATACCGATTGCTAAATGGGTTCCAGAGTGATAAAATATCGAAAAAAAGGACAACAATGGTATTTTTGTGGCAGTAAGGGGCTACTGGAAAGGAAAGACAATTACTCTGGCATGCATTTATATTCCCCAAAAAATGCTATTGTGGAGTTTAAGAACATTTTAGGAGAAACAATCAGCTTTAGGCAGGTAATATTACTTATAGGCAGGGACTGGAATTTAATTTCAGTAGTGAGTAGTAAGGAAACTATAACAAAAGAGGGTAGATATTTTAAGACATTTATGAAAATATTTGGTATGGTAGATATGAATTCAGTAGTAGGAACATATACATAATTTGCATATTATTCCCCATAGGTAGAAAAATCAGGCTAGATTATATAAACTGTATTTCACAGGAAGTTGCATTTACTTGGAAAATGACACATATTCAATAACTGTTTCAGATCATACATGGGCAAAAAGGAAGATAAAATGCAGGGTAATGAAGAAAAAAATGAGACACACTAATGCTTTCCCACCTACCTGTTAAAGGCAGAACATTTTAAGGAATGGGTAGTGGAAATTATTCAAGAGTTAGTAAGAAAGACAGAAATGTCTTCAAGAGGAATAGCCAGTGAGTGAGATAAAATGAAAACGGAGTTTAAAAATGAGAGAGACCGATACATGGTTAATAAGTAAGCCACTGGCAAAGAGAAGATGTATGGTTAAGAAGCCATTGGCAAAGAAAATAAGGGACTCTAAAATTCAAGGATATAATTGTTATGGGAATTGTGAAAAGTTGAAGTATTGCAGAATAAGGGGAAGCTCACTGATCAAGAAGAGGAGCAACTGCAGAGTGCTAAAGAGAAAATAAGGGAGCATTTGGATAATATGCACAAGTTTAAAAAGATTTCTTTTAAGCAAAAGTTTAAAAAGATTTCTTTTAAGGAACTACTTTGATAACTACTGAACATAAAACTTTTAGCATAACAACTTAGGCAACAAAAAGTAGAAATGGTTATTGCCAAATCTGTTGATTTTATGACAAGAAAATAACCAGAGATCCTACAGAGATATTACAGATATTTTGAAACTTTTATGGAAATTTGTATAAAGCAGAGGCACATGGAAGCCAAGAAAGAGCACACAAAGAAATATTTATAGAAGACTTAATTTTCCCCCCAAGATTAGAGGAAGATGAAGCTCAACAACTAATAGTTAAAAGAGGATGAAATTATACAAAAAATGGTGATGAATAATAAATCTTCTGGGAAGTTTCCAGGAGCAGATGGAATTCCTGTGAAAGTTTTTAAGTTAAAAGGAAAGAAAGTGATACAATTCTGTAAGATTTTGTTTAACAGTATTTTAGGAGGAAGGGAAGCACCAGCTTCTTGGAAGAAAGATGTGGTGGCTGTATTACTCAGAGAGGATAAAGGCCCTTCAGACCCAGCTTCATAAAGGCACATTTCAATTTTAAACCACAATTATGAAGTGCTCATGTTTACACTAGCTAAAAGAATGGCAAAGGTATTGCCAAAATTGAAAGATATGGATCTGTGTGGTTTCGTGGAGGGAAGGCAAACATTTCACAATATTAACAGAATAATGATAATCCAGAGGGAAGTGGAATATTAGAAAATACCTTTGCTGCTGGTGGGGCTTGATGCAGAAAAAACATTTGAGATAGTAAGTTGGAATTTTATGGATCTTGATGCAGAGAAGGTATTTGACAGAGTAAGTTGAGATTGTATAAGGAGGGCAATGGAAGCAATTTGCATTCCCTGATATAAAAATAAGATCAATTAGGAGAATATATGAAAGATTGGAGGTGAGAATTAAAGTGGGAGGGTTCCTCTTAGATAAGTTGAGCATGAATACGGAATGTTCTCTTTCCCCCTTTATTTGCTTTATACTTAGCACCACTGGAAAAGAAAATATGGAATCAAAAATTGAAGGATTTAATTAGAATGGTAATCAGGAAAAGCTGGCTTTATTTGCACATATTTTGTACTTGATAAATCCAGATAATGACATCTCAGTGTTGTGGAACATTCTGAGACAATTCCAAATGTTTTTGGGACATAAAATTAAAGAAGAAAAAAGCTATAGCTGTAAATTATGTACCCACCCATGAACTGGTTTAACAGTACCTATATTTATGGGAACATGATAAGTTGAAGTATTTAAACCTATGGCTTAAAAAGGCTTCTGTTCTGGCAGACTAAGGATATGTGTGAAGAAATTAAGTAATAGACAATACAAACAATAAAAAAGCTCCTGTTTAGGACTACGGATAGTACATGCAGTGAAAATGTTTTTTAGCCATGTTGATTTTATGTTAGTTCAAGCATATTTTTATCAACTAGAAGAGCAGTTGTGGACAGGAATTAATATTTAAAGAAATGAGGGCAAGAGTTAAATGGTATAAGTTGATCCTCCCAAAAGAAGAGGGTCGTTTAGGATTAGCTGATTTAAAGGGATATTTTAGAGATATTTTATACAGTTAAGGCTCATATACATAACACAAGCAAAAGGTTATAATTCAAAGTGGAAAGTGATGATGATGAAGCAGGTAGGGAGTTCGAAAAATAAGGTGAGAATGGAATTTTGGATGCAGAATCATTAGAATACCTTAAGGTATTCTAAGTACTAAGCATGCACAGGAACAGAGAAAGCAGATTTTACCGATAGTGATAACTGTAAGTAGAGGTACAGTAAATAAGCAAGAGAAATTACTGGAGAAAACTGGCAAAAGAGCTAAGGTATTGGGAGTAAATAACTACACAGGGAAAGCTAATAGTGTGGGATGAGGCCAAGAAGTTTGGACTGCAGTTTAGAGACTGCCTTCCCTATAATGAATTGATATCAGAGCATAGGCAAAGAAAAGGGGTGGCAGACTCCTACATGAAAATACCTGCTCTGGTAGAGTTCCTAGTCAAATCTAGAACAGAAGCTTTGTCAAAAATGGGATAATTAGTAAGGCATATAAAATACTGCATGATAACTAAAAGAATCAACCAGAGGACATTAGAAGCGATTGTCAAAAAATTGGAAAAGCAATTTACAAGGGTTCAATGGGAAGACAAATGTATGGCTCCCAAATGTGTAACAAAGTGCATAAATTTTAGGAATTTACCTTCAAATTGTTTGCATAGGTATTTTTATACCCCAAGTATAGTTCAAATATTTTTTTTCTCAGGTAGATAAATGTTGGATGTGTGAATGGGAAGAAATAGGTAACTGGTAACATGTTTTTGGGAATGTAATGAGTTAATAGATTAAAAAAAAATTCCCTACAGAGTACTCTGGCAGAAAAGTTGGGGGAGCAAATGGCTGCAACAAAGGAAATTATTATTTTAAGCTGGGACACAGGATCTAAATTGCCTAGACATAGTAAGGCCTTATTAAACTTAATTTTGTTGGCTGACATAAAGAGTAATTGCTAGAAAATGGAAATCTACATCTAAACCAACTGAATAGAAATCTTTAGAAAAGGGAAGTAGCAAACTAAATAGAAATAAATGGAATTAGGGGGAAGAATACATGCAGGATAATGTTCAGGAGGAAGAATGAGGTTTAAAAGAAGACAGGAAATGAGCAATTTATGTGATGTCGGAATGAAAGGCAGTTGTAAAGAAAGAGAACGGGTATTTTATCACGTGTGTTAAATGGAAAAATTGTAAATAAAGTTTGTTTTATTTTCTGTTAATGTATGTGCACCTATATCTTAAGTGAAATATATTTTTTTTAAATAAAGACAATTTGGGACAAGGAAGACATAGCATCCTAATGCCCAGAATGTCTGAGCATATGTTCTGGCCCCTTCAGGTCAGTCTGGTCAGTGAACCACCAAACCAGATCCCATTTTTGTCAATAGCAGCCTTAAGAAGGGCTTCTACACCCCCAAGCAATGTTATTCACCCACTGGACATGGAATATAGGATAACGTTCAGTTTTCAAGCATCCTTATCTACCAGCTTAGCCCTGTGGATGCTGAATTACTAATATACATCGTGCATTTCTAATAAAGGGTCACAGAAGAAATGCTGCACATGGTTAAGGAGTTACTATACTGGTTACAGGAAGATTAGATGTGGGCCCAGCAGAGCCGGCCTTAGGCATAGGCCACCTAGGCACCGCTCTAGCAGGAGTGCTTTTCCAGTATTTATTTGGTGTAGGTAGACCAGGATGGGGGCACTGGGTGGTATGGTAGGGGGCGCCGTGGGGCCCTTTTGCCTAGGGCAACAGTTAATCTAAGGCCGGTCCTGGGGTCCAAGCTTCTACCTCCTCACTTTTAGTAAATCATATACTCCGTATCACATATAACATAGGTTCATAGGTAGGTACTAGGCTATCAGCCCATGGGCCTACGTAAGCCTAGCCAGCAAGGTACCAAAGCTTAAGCCAAACAAGAAAGTTATTTTCCTGTGCCACTGTCCAGCAGACACACAGAAGTGATCCCCGGGGTGTATTTCCTATTTCCCATCCACTCATCAAGATTTTTCTTGAAGAGTGCTAATGAAGAACTTTGCTTGACATAGATGGGTAGCTTGTTCCAGAGTATAGGAAGTCTCTGGGACAGGAATCTATCCCTCCAGCGTGTCCTGTTTATTGTGGTGACACGGTTTAGTTCCCTAGAGCATGTAGCTTGGAGGGATTGGGATATTTTTTGGTATAGCATGTCCAACAGCTCTGGGTTTGACATAGCTTTATATGTTAGGCAGAGATCACCTCGGAGTAGGCAATATGCTACGGAGTGAAGCTGGAGTTTTTTGAGGCGGTCAGTGTAGGGCATTTGTTTGAGGCCAGTAATCCTCTTTGTGAGGTACTTCTGTGGCCTTTCCAGCTGCTGCACATGTCTTGTGAGGTACATTCCAAAAAGGGCATTGTACTCTATAATGGGTCTAATGAGTGATGAGTAGAGGGGAACAATGACCTCTTTTTTCCTGGATGAGAACCCTTTTATGATGATGTGTGCCACATAAAAGGTCTTCCTGACTACTGTGGCGATGCGACTATCAAAGGAGAGACTACTGTCCACCTGGGTCCCAAGGTCTCTTATCACGCATTCGGTGTTAAGTAGATTGCTGCCAATGTGGTAGTTCATGAGTACAAAGTTTTTACCAAAGAGGATGACACTGCACTTTTTGGCATTGAGCTTGAGGCCATGGCTCTCACACCAGGCATCTGTCTCAGTGAGGCCCTTCTGTAGGATGTCCACATCATTTGGGGACTTGACTATGGCTCTAGTTTGCAGTCATCTGCGAACTTCGTCAGCCAGAGGCCTTCTGTGTTAGCCGAATGCTCAAAGCCATGGCAGTATGCATCCCAATATGCTGATATGCTGAGCTCAATCACAGAATTCACAGATAACACCACTTTGGCAGTCAAAGACTCCCTTTTCCAGGACTCTTCCTGTTTGGTGATGAGATTTGCAGACATCTTAAACATATAAAAGAACAAGTCAAAACTCTCTCAGCTTTGGGCATGCAATTTCAGCCTTTACAACAGCCCTTCTCTAAGGCACAGAGGAGCCAGGTTCAAATGCAATTTTGATGTGAGCTACAGCACTCAGCAAAGGGTGCAGGAAGTAGCCAAAATCAGGAACCCTTCAGCAATAAACACTAGCTCACAAGGAGATCACAGTCATCCCACATGAGGATAACAGCACTCCTGAAGGGTTTACTGTCCTTCCACTGCCGCAAGTAGTCCAAGATCACACAAGATAAGGGGCATAATATCCAGAGGTTAGAAAATACTTTTTTAAAACACGCCCCCACCCAAATATCCATGTCTCTGCCAGACACAAGAGACAGGGCAGAAAGTAGACAGCCTCATCAGAAAGGGAGATCTCCACAAATTCCCACCATTATGGAGATGTTAAGAATACTACTCAGAATTTTGATACTAAAAAAGGCAAATAAACACAAGCCCATTCTGGATCTCAGTGGCCTAAATGTGTACATTGTAAAATAAAATTGTGTGTGGTCTCAGTGCAACAGTTCTCCCTTACTTAGTTACAAAGAAATTGGATGTGCTCTTTGGAGTGGTAGGATGCTTTCTTGTATGTTAAGATCTCCAAGGATTCCAGGAGGTATCTACAGTTGCAGGTAAGATCCAATGTTTATCGGTTCAAATGCCTGTCCTTTGGCATCACCAAAGCCCACAGAATATTCACTAAGCACACCACAGGTTGCTAGGGAGCAAGATTGTACTGTACCAAGGTGACTGGCTTCTTGCTCTCTCCCTTTGTCAGTCCAGCTAGACCACCATTCTCTGATTAGAGTGTTCAATCAGCTGGGCATTCCCCAAGTCAGAGCTTATCCCAACACAGCACTGCCTTCTTGTGGTGTTTCTTGGATACAAGGCATGCAAACCATCTAGGCAGAAGACCAACTCAAGGTCCTCCTCTCCAACCTGAACTGATTATGTCAGTCTCAGTGAGCTACAGCAGTGCAAAGCAGATCCTCCAAAGCTTTTGTATATAGCAGCTGCCATCCACATGGTGTCTTACACATGTGTAAGTGGGACTACTGCAATGGGTGCTCCTTTTACTATGGTATCAACATGACCAGCACATTTCCCATCACATGTTCATTGTGGATTCATGCAAGAAATACCCTGTATGGTGTTTTCATATACTCAACTTGACCAGAGACAACCTATTTCAACCGCCCAGCCCCTCAGTATCAGTGAAAACAGATGCATCTAGTTTAAGTTGGGAAACAATTTCAGGGAAAGAAAACCCAGGTATTCCAATCCCAAAAGGAATGTTTGCTGCACATCAATGTGTTGGAATTGTGTACATATCTACTTCTTGCAGGATTTCCAGGACCACTTCCCCAAACATCCTTTGTTTATTAGGAAAACACTGCAGTGGTCTGACACATCAGCAAACAGTGATACCTGTAGTTCCTTCCCTGCTGCAGGAAACAGTGAAGTTATAGGAGTGGGCCATCACCCACAATTTGCTATTGGCAGCAGCACATATCCCAGGGGATATCAACCGCCTGGCTGACAGGCTGAGTAGAAGCCTACTGCTTCCCAATGAATGGTCCTTAAACAGTGAACAGAATATTCAGGAGATGGGATCATCCAGTGATGGACCCCCTTCATGTTGCCATCAAACAAATGTGAAATTCCCAAACTACTACTCCCTCACTCCTCTGGTAAGATGCACTAGTACACTGTTGCCCCTGGGACCTTCTATACATCCACTTCCCCAGTGCTGCTCATTTTGAAATCAGTTTAGAAAAGGACAAAAGTTACGGCTCTGATCTTAGATGCTAATTAACGGATCACACAGGCATGGCTCTCCACTGTTACCTTTATACACTTTGGAAGACCCCTTAGACTGAGGCTTGCTCACTTATCAATGTATGTCTCCATGCTGTTGGTATGGTTTCTCAATTCTCAAATAAAGCAGATAACCACAAATCACAGATATCCTGACCTTTTTGCATAAACCTTCACTAAGTAAAATTTGTAAAGAGAAGTGAAATAGATTCATAAACTGGGCATCCCGCCAAGTTTTTTTTAACAGAGGTTCAGGCATTTCACCAGTGAGAATTATCTAGTTGCCATTTTTTTTTATTTCCAAGCAGGCCAACACATGCACTCCTTGGCTACCCTGAGAGTCATCAGAGCATTCCAAGGTATCTTTACCTGTAACCAGGCCCAGTGCCTCTTTGCAACTTATATCTCATGTTAAGATCACAACAAGTCCATCTCTCTTTTGTCTATCTTCAATGGGAGACCACACATACTTGCCTTAGAAGACTATTTTCACAGTGGCGATCTCATACATTTATGGTGTCAGAACCGCAAACTCTGTCAGGAGGCTAAATTCATCAAACTCCCTTTTAGTCAAGTTTGCCTCCTTCCTCAGAAAGAGCATGACCCTGCAGGAGGTTTATGCTAGATGGAAGTGTGTGAGAATGAAACTGCTACAGTGCTAAGCTGGTAATATGCAAAAACCCACAAAGCATCAACTCTAATGAGATCTACTGAAGGTAGACGCAATGAAATTGAATCTCAAAAGTTTGCTCTGAGTATTAAGGACCAGATTCTTTTTGGTTAAAGTCCCACACTTCAAAATCTACAAGGAATGAGCAGGTCTTAAGACCAACATACAAGTCATGCCCCAACAGAAGCCACCCTGCATCAGTCCATTAACCTATCAGTCTTTTATTCCAGCTACCAGAACAATGGAGAATATCTTCTCCATTGTATGGATGTCTGTGGGATACTAATGTTATAACAAACTGGGGAAGAGTAATGACCTCTTCATCTCCTTAATCCTTCAAAAAAAAAAGCCTTCGGTTATTAGAGGTCACCATCTCCAGATGGCTGTCAGATTGTATCAGGTTTTGTTACATCAAAGGTGGATGCAACATACAGTAAACACCTATGTCTCACTTAACTACAGCAACTGTCATACCTACCACATTCTTAAAAAGTGCCTCGGCAGACACTTGTGCAGTGGCCACTTAGTCAAATCTCAACACCTTCACCAGGTACTATAAGATGGACATTGCATATTCAATGCAAGTTTCTCGTTTGAGACTATGATGGTCATAAGAATGTTTTCCTAGCCAGGTATGCAGTTGGAGAACTATCACATCTGTTACAGAAGGATGATCTCTTACAAGATATAAAATAACTATAAAGGCAGGACTTAAATGAGTTAATGTAATGTTTGACTGAAAATGATTGGGTAGATTATAAGCGAAGTATAATGTTTGCAACTGGGAGTGTGTCAGTATGGTTTGTGATGTAAAATGCTTGCAATTAGGATTGTATCTGTGTGGTTTGTTTTCATTTATATAAATGTATGATTGGCTCTGTTGTCCATGATGGTTTAATAAAGACGTTTCTTGTTTTAAAAGAAAAAGGGCAGGAATTGAATAATTTACATAATGTTGCTTAGGTTATATGATATGGAGCAATATATGTGAAGTATAATGTTTGTAAATTTAAACTTGTTAATACAGTTTCATTACTTTATATCAATGTAAATCTGCTTATATCACAAGTGATAATTCAGTAAAGGTGTTTAAAACTGGTGCCTCTGCAGCAAGATCTTTACAGAGCCCCAGCTATTCCACCAGTAAGTATTATCTAGTCTCCAATTTTTTATTTCCATGCAGGCCAACACATACACTCCTTGGCTGCCCGACAGTCATCAGGACATTACTCCATGGAAATGTGTGCCCATCATCTGTAACATTACGGCTGGTCTTCTTCTGTCAATGTATGGGAGAAGTAGACAGTCTGCATCACTCCTCCCCTAGCAGTCCCAGAGCAGTTGTGTCTAGCAACTGCATTCATCCTTTTCCCGCCTTCTACTAGGCATTACCTGCCTTTTGTAACATTAGTAGATCAAAGGTTTGAATACCAAGAAGAACCAGAGTGATGAGAGCCAATCATGATGCAAGATGGAGGAGGGAGCAGACAACCTGAAGACTACCGGGTCCAAATGCCTGAAGCACATATTCCTCACTTTTAGCAAAGATGGACACACACTGTATAGATCTAGCATTATAGTGAGATTTTACCTTTCCTTTTAGTCAAAATGTCAAAGGTTGGTAAAGTAGGCACTTAAAATACAAACAAAATGATAAATACTCAAAACTGTAAAAGCGAAAATGGCTACTTAAGAACATGGATATAGCCAACATACACCATTTTAAGGAAAAGTACTCTGCCCAGCGTAGAACATCCCATCTTCAAACAAAATTAAAAAGGCTCAAGTGAATGAGCAAAAAAATACCACTGCAAAATAAACGCTAACTGCATTACTGACAGTCCCACTGAAGGCTACAAATGAAATCACTTTAGGTTGTGCTGCATTCTTAATTCTGCATTGAAATGCCACATACACTGAGGGATGTAATGGCACACACATTTTTGGCTACTTCTTGGGAGAGCATTTTTGAAGCTGGTGGACAACTCCAAAAACCCTAGCTATACACAGAGCTTACAGTTAACTGTTTTGAAGAATGGACAATGTTTCATTAGTGGTGCAACTACAGAGACTATCCTCCCTAAATCCTAATTTGGGTGATAATTCTCCACTAATCATAATTTGGCAACTTTTTCAACAAACCCCTACATGCTGGGATGTCTGTGTGATGTAACACACCAGTTACATAAGTATGCTGAGTCTGAGATCATGACAGTTCTGTTTTTATAGTTAATATCTCAATTATGTGAAAATCTCATTTGTAGCCTAAACTGAAAGCAAATGTCCCTGTAGCCTACCAAAGTACCATACAACACCAATACAATTGCTGCCTGTATTACATCTGGGTAAAACATGATACTAATTGTTGCTATAAGTGCCAGAGCTTCAACCTGACAACTCACATTCAAAGGAGGAAGATGATGTTGGCTACCTCTGGCAAAATAACTGCATCTCTTCATGAGGATCCTGTTGAGACAGTCTTGCAGCCCCACGCACTCATCAGTGTACTGCCACAAAAAGAACACTCAAAAGAAGAGGCACAGTTCTGCACTTTCCTTTCACTATATAATATATAACATATGTGGTGCAGCGGTACCGTCGTTGCCTCACAGCAAGAGGTTCTCCCGTTCGATTCTCGGCTGGAGTGCAGGGAGTGCCTTCTGTGTGGAGTCTGCATGTCCTCTTCGCGGTTAGGTGGCGGTCGAAAGACATGCGTAAGGGCGTGTCTTCATTGAAGATTGGACGTCGAGCTGGCACCTCGGCATCCATGAAAATCTACTGCCAATCATTAGCGGACTTCCGCTGTGGCGACCCCTAAATGGGAAAAGCCGAAAGACAAAGAACAATATATATATATATATATATATATGCAAATATTTACTTGTAATTGTTAGAGCAATGATCCTACAGGGCCATTTTCAGGCCCAGCCAGGGGATACATAAAAGTTTCCGTCTCTCCAAAAATGACACATGGCAATCACAGTATCACTATCAAAAAGAATATACACTTTTAAACAATTGCATACACAGAAGTCTTAGTGGTTTGGTAATAGAATAGCTATGAGGTTTGAGCTCAAACCAGTTTCAGCTTCAAATCAAAGTACACCTTCTCTGTAACTATGTATGTGGCTGTTATTACCTGTGTTGAATCCATGTTGTGAATCTATTAGCAGGCCATAATTATTTATATGGTTTATGATTAGTACGTAGATATTTTTTTTGGGCAGGGGGAGTGTGGATGTATGTCAGAAGTCCTAGGAGTGGGATGGGGGGGTTGATGGTGATATTTTATGGACAGATATGTTTAAACTGCTTTGGGTCTACTCTAGTAATTAGGGAGAAATTAAGGATACAATACACAGGCTTTCCTATTACAGGCGCTGGGAAATGTAAAAAAAAAAGAATAATGTAGTACACTAAGATGGTTGGGTTTCAGTTTTTCTGAAATTTGCACCTTTTTGGAAGGCATAGTCTGAAAGTAGAACATTAGACTCAAGAAACCATCATTATTAGAGTAGCTGACTGATTTTTGCAAAATGCTGGATAAGAAAATGAGGTTAATGGTTGCTGTATATGGTGTAACCGTATGTGTAGGTGCACATATAATAGTGATAAAGCTTTTAAACTTTTCAAAGAAGGAAGACAGACATGGTTTGAAGATATTTTTCAGGTTTTTACATTATTAAAATATGCTGTGTTGCTAATTACTTGCCAAAAACTCCTTAATGTTTGTTGCGACCTTTTCTTGATTTGTGTGATACTGGATTCTTGCCTCTTTTACATTAAGTTCATATTGCAGTCCAAGTCTTAAGAAACTCTGTTGGCTTAAGGAGAGATTTAAAGCTCTCCATTTATGCCAGGCTTTGTCTCATTCTTTAACCTGTCTTGTTAAATTTAAATTAACCCTTGGGTGGCTTTTGTCATGAACCCTTTTTACTGTGATGGGGAAATTTTGTTGAAAAAAATAAGATCAGCAATAAAGATGTTGATAGGTTTTCCTTACAAATACTTTACCAACTGATGGTTTGCAGTTCTGAAATTAAGTTCTGATTCCTTGCATTCAAAGATGTGATCTTTAAGGTGGTGGGTTCTGGTGAGTGGTCACCTAAAGAATTAGGACAGCAAACAGTGCTGGAACATCTCTGAGAAAAGTTAGTGATCAGAAGTTCCAGAAGCAAAAACTTTGCCCCAGGACTACCTCCTGTACTATTAATGGAGAAGGCAGCTACCAAACGCTTTATCACATGCATGGGTCCCCTCAAATTATTTATGGTGTGATCTCATCACTAGGGGTGATATACAGTTATCAACCATGAGATAGGTAAGCCCAGTCTAACACCAGACAGGATAGGTGAAATTCAAGTACCAAAAGGAAAATTGTCTAAGCTTAAAATAGTCTTCAAGGACTGCTAGCTTAGTACTTACCTGTGAACCTAGAAGAGATTGTTTGTGAAGAGTTGCCACTAGATGATTAAGTGTTTAACTGAGTAAGGCCATTCTTTGAAAAGTATACTGGAACAATTTTTTTAATAAGGTTATAGTAAGTCAATGTTGAAGTTACCCATTAACATGATATTGCCTTTGGGAGATAGTTTTAGGATTTCATTTATAGTGTTTATTAGCAAGTGTTGGAAGAGGAAGAGATACAGATTACTGCTATGCATAATTTGATGGAGGTTTTTATGTGCCTCTGAGTTAGGAGCCAGTTAGGACAGCTTTCTGGCTTACTAGTGTTTTTTCTATAACAGAAGAAAAGGATGTTATAGTTATGTTTACTTCTGATTATGAGCATTTCTTTAAGTCATGAAGGTTACTAAGAGCTTCTAGGAATCCTTCTTATTTTTTCCACCACTTCTTTAATCTTTTTGGCTTACCCCAGTATCCCTATCCATTGCTGGGTCTACCAGCCTCTCCTTCAGCCCAAGACTATCTCTGTTCTAAGGCTGGTGATGGAATGGAACCTAAAGGCATCCTGGCATGCCGTTGACTACTTCCACTCAGGGATTTTTCATTTATGACTTAGCCCTTGGTCTTTCCTGCATTTGCCTGCTATTCATGACAGCTACTCCTCTCTATGGACCATGCTTCCCTACTTTTATTATTTAAGTATGGAGTGAAATGTACTTGTGTATAAGGTTATGAGTGGAAAGATGCGTTTGTCAACTAGGAAGAGGTGGTCATTCCCCTCTTATGCTATGTGCATCCAGGAAGAGATGGAAGTGTTTTCCCATTTGTCACAGAAGACATTACTCTATGGCCTCCTGGCATTCCCATTGATTCTATAGCTCATTCCAACATGTTGGAAAAAAGATAAAAACTCATTTGCATCCCATGATAGCCAAGAAGGAATGTAGTTTCAGGCCCTGAGGTTCAGGAGGCATTTCCATAACTGGCCAAGGATGCTCTTAACACTGCTGAATTCATAACTGGCTCTGCCTCAGGGCAAGGCTCCTGATGTAGACCCCCCTCTCATTCTGCTAGGCTTATCAGTGGGGCTCTTGGAGATTAGTGAAGCTGATAGGAAGCCTTCTACTTGGAAAGCTTACAAATGAAAAAGATTTTCAGCAAGGGTGGAGTTATATTTGTACCTCCCTGGTCAGTCAATCTGAGTGTGATTCTGATGAGTCTGAGATATCTAAGGACACTGCTGATCTATGGTTTTCAAAGTAAAAAAAAAAGTGAAATTACATTTTCATGAGAGAAATTTGCAAATGACTATTGGGATTTTTAAGTGTAATTTTCAGTCATTACTATAATTTCATTAATAATTGTCTTGTGTATGTGTGTATCTATATGGTTCTATGAAGTTAGATAAGACTAACAAAAACAAAGGGAAAAAACATTGACATCACACAGAAAATGCTCTGAGAAATAACATTTGAACATGGAAATAAGAAAAATGTTTTGGAGGAGGGCAAGTCCGCCCCCCTGCACCACTACACCCCCTGCTACTTAAATATACTAACTCCGAGATCACACAATACTGGGAAAGATCATATTCCCCAACCTAGTATTTTAGCAATCTCACAATATCAACAGCTTTCCTGTAACAGAATTAAGTACCACCTCTTTTATATATTTATATATATATATATATATATATATATATATATATATATATATATAATTAAAATTATTTCTGTTTGACACTCGGAAATAATAATTAAAAAAACAAACAAACAAAAAAAAAAAAAACAAAAAAAGTTAAAATGCACAACACGGCCCAGGGAAGTAAATAACGTGGGAAGAAATAGCCAGGGAATTGTTATGGCTAGGCTTGTACAGGCCCTGGGGCCGATAGCCTAGTACCAACCTATGAACCTCTGTCAAATCAGCTGAATGAATTCAGCAGATTCGACAATGTTGCTGAACACATTACGTGATGTCCGTATAGGTGCTCAGGTAAAGGAAACTCCTATACGTAACATCACGTTTTTGTGAGGGGGCTGTGCCCCCCCCCCCGCTAACTAAACATTCCAACTCTGAGATCGCACTACTGTGAGGAAAGAGATAAATTTCCCACACTGCACTGCACCTCGATCTCTGTACAGTACTTCGAGTTTATATCAGCAAATGCACAGACTTTCGCAGACTGGGATGTTTGACAAGATGGAAATTCGAACATCCATATTTCGAGTTTCCATCTGCGAACATTTTGCGTTCCATCTTTTGATAGTAACTATATATATATATATATATATATATATATATGTGTGTGTGTGTGTGTGTGTGTGAGTAAGAAAACTGAAAACAGAGTTTAATCATAGAACACTCAGTAAAGCAAGCTGATTATTAGTAATAAATATAGAAAGAAATATAGGCAGTTGTGAATGAGTGCACAGGCCTAAAATTTCAAATTTCAAGAAGATCCCATGTTCTTCTAATACTCTGATATCAACTTCATGACTTAGTAGCATTTTCCCTAGTAAAGTGGATAATCCATTTCCTTACAGACCCGTGTATTATTCTGGCCTTAATGATGGCATGGTCAAGATGCATATGTCAGCTATTTCTGTGCATCATGGCCTTGTAGAAGGACTGAGGCTCACCACTAACTGGTAAAGCAATTAGTTAAAGGAATACCATATAACCATCCTGGGTGTTAAACAACCAGTCTTCTGTGGGACCCAAATGCCAGCATGCCAGTCTGGAATTCAAGTCAAGTATATTGGCACAGTTAACTTTTGTATCTTGGTAAATGTTTTCCCAAGTGGCCACTACTACTTTGCAAACATGCGCATAAATTTAGGAAGGCGAGCCTTACTTAGTGCTTTTGCTTTGGAGAGGGGAAGGGCTTGCGATTCCCAAGCAGACATTTCTGAAATGACTGCAACCTACATCATTTGTCATCAGTAAATAAACTGCTCACTGACAAATGCTACAGTCACATCTCATTCCATTAAAGGAGTAAATGTTTCCAGTGCTTGATTTAACAAAATGTCTCTACCACAGATATTTATGTTGTGAACATTTGGTCCTTGGTAACACCTTCACTAAGCATTACTGCCTAAAAAGTGACTCAGGTAACCAGAATACTTTTGGAAAGTCAGTTATTTAGGACTCAGATATCTTGAGCTCTAGCCCTGGAAAATCTTTTGCCTACTTTCACCCTGGTGGTTACTGCCTGGGATTCAGCTCAACCTACGGCTCATCAAGGGGGGGTTCTCATATTTAGTCAGAAGACTTACTCTCTTGTATATCAGTTAGTATACTGGAGGTCCCTTTTCAAGGATTCAGAAATACCCCCACACCAACCTCCCTGCAGATGACAGGCTTTTCTGCTTGCTATTGTAGTTGGGTTGCCTGTAAGTTGGGCAAGTAAATATCATTCATTTAATACTGTGATGCCAGATCTACATTACTTCCTGATTTGCAGGTGAATGCTTATTAGTGGTCAAGGAGTAAACTGGTGAGCTCTAGGAGCGAGCACATTCACATAGCCAGAGTGTTAAACCATGACATGCTTTGGCTGGATGTGCACAGTGGTCATGCAGAGATCCTCAAGCACAGGACTCTGGCGCTGCTGAAAAAGAAATTAAAGAGAGAGAGAGAAAAAGAAAGGAGTCTACGATGGAGAAGTAGAACTTGACCTTGGACCCTACACCCAAGGAAGGACCTATAGTAGATTGTCTCACAAAATACAAATATATCCGTTATTTATTAGGGTAGAAAGTAAAGCAAAAAAAGTACAGTGCAACAAATAAACAACAAAAAGCTGCTTTCGGTGAAGAATTGTGCATTATACTAGTAAGTTACACTTGTGGTGCTCATTACCTTGACGAAATGAACAACTGACAATAACGGAAGCCAAAAGAAAAAGAACGATCACTAAAGAGGAAGAGAATCGAACAAAATATTTTTCCGGAGTCCATGAAAAAGCAACAGCTGTCAATCCACCACAAAGGCTGTACAAATCGCCATGTGCAAAATGCCAGCTGGGATTTATCAGGTTAAAGATGAAGGATATGTTAAGGCACATATATATATATATATATATATATATATATGTGTGTGTGTGTGTGTGTGTGTAAGAAAACTGAAAACAGAGTTTTACTTTGCCATTTAACAAGTGATCTGCTACAAGACTTGTGTAAAATGTAGAGACTCAATTAACCTTCTTCTAGCAGGAGACATAGGTGCCCTACATCACCTCACTGATTGACAGCTGTGATATTCCAGAGCTTTAAGTGATTTTCGGGTGAAAGGTTCTTGACAGTAGCCAGCAGCATGGAAACTAGTGTGTAGGGCATACATTTCAGAACCCATCTTATATTATGACTTTCAAACAACATTGCAGTCTGACATTACAGCACCATGAAATGGACCTTCCAAGATGATGGAGTGGATATTTCTTTCAAATAAAGCTACTTTTTCGTGAAATTAACTTTCTGGACACATAATATCTAAAAATGAAAGCATCAGTAGTTCTGTATGATAATAATTTAATGCTCAGTGCAACATAAATATCCTTCTAAGATGTTAGTGTTAGTTTATACTTGTTTTATCTCACAACATCATGAATGTAAGCTAATCCAACATTTGTATGCCCAGTGCACCTTATGCTTCCAGAATGTGATGCAACTTTGTCTTTTCTTTTCATTAAATATTCTGTAAACAAACTCACCAGACAATTCGGTGGATTATTAATTCGTACTTTGATTTTTTTTTTAGTTACTAGTTCTTAATAAACTCGTGTAATCTTTTCTTGTTTTCCACTAATAGTAGCAATAAAACTTTTCTTGTGCTGCCGATAACCATAATTCCACACACACTCATTTGGTATGATTTTTTTTCTCAGACCTTGGTTTTACTACCAGCCTATTACACTGACCGTGCTTGTTTGTCTGTATCCCTGGAACACAAACTCCTTTTACAAGGCTGCACTATCCATGCATTTTGTGGTTGTAATCATTTGACTGAGCTTTCAGCCCTTAGCAAAATTATGTATTCTAATACATAACAAACATTTGCATTGTCAAGTCCAGTTTAATTTACTTTGAAAATGGCCTTTCAGTAATAACTAACTTTAGTTTATAATACTTCAGCAAGTGCAGCATATGTGTAGATTGAAACACTTAAGTCCTGCTGGGAACAAATAATATCTATTTAGTCAGAACACTTGGCAGAAATGTATGCGATGTCTATAGTGATCTATTTAACAAGTAATGTAACTATACATGGTTACACTTACAAATATTGGATGGATGGGTGGATTATGAAATGTAACTCATAAAAACACGCAAAGAAATGCAAAACAAACCATGCAGAAACAACCTAGGATGAAATTACATACTTGGAAGGGAAGTGTATCTGCAGAAAAAGGAAAGAGAACCTTTGGCAAATATATAATGTCAGGTGAACAATTAAGCAGCAAATTTAAGACAGAAAGCAAAGATGATGTTAGCAATAATTCATGACTGGTTGTGGGTAACGCAGGATTTATCCATGGTTGGTATGATTAGTTCATGAAGGTGAAATCTGAGTGATTAAACAAAGCCATTTGTGGGTAAATCCTGCACTACCTACACACAGGAGTGGATTACTGTTATTGTACAATGACATTACTCAAGAAAAAATTAACTTACTTTTTTTCTAAATAATGTTCTTTAGATGATACTTAGCAGTCTGGGCCATGTAGGATGTGTACTTGTCATGCACTAGCCAATTTTCAGTGGAGGCCCAGGGAGAAATGCTGCAGACGCATGTTTTTGTAACGTGGGAGGAAACCGGAGTACCCAGTGATAACCCACACAAATGCAGGGAAGACATGCAGACTCCGCACAGAAGGCAACCCAGCCGAGAATTGAACTGCAGAACCTCTTGCTGGGAGGTAACAACTAAAGCCTGTATTTGCTAGCAGCTGCACGCAAAATTAAAGACTGTTTTTTTCCCTGCTGTTGTCTTTGGTGCAAAGTAAAAAAAAAAGGCTGAAAAAATAGAAGAAGCTTTAACTAGCTATTCAAATGAAACATTAAAACTGTAAAACACCAGAAGCTGAAATGAGCAAAACACTAGCTGAGAACAAGGCTTCTCAAGAAGAGCGGTTTCAAAAAAACAGTAGGGTTAGAAGACAGCACGCAGGAAAAGCTATAGATTTTCTGCTGTAGCAAAGTAACTGGAAGGAACATACTGTATTAATTTCATGAAGTTGAAATAAGCAAGTATACTGGTTTTCCACAAGAGCGTTTGGAAATCAAAGGGTACATTGTGTATGAGCTCCAAACACAGCCATGAAGTATCAAGAGCTACATTACTAAAGAAGCAAATCATACTTCGAGAAAGAATTGCTCATGACAAAACTGTTAGAAATCAAAAGTATTAATAACTGGTGGCAACAAAGCATTTTCGGAAAATGTTTATTCATTGTACACTAGGTAAAAGAGAAGCAAGTTTATCCATCCATCAGGGAATGTCGAGAGGCAGATGTGAGATTTTAACTGCTACATCCATCTATCTTAAATATTTTTTCCTGGAGGATCAAAACATTTTTTTAATGCAGAACAAGTTATAAGGGTAAGGAGAAAAAAAAAATTCAACTAAGAGCCAGCAAGCAAGCAGAAGGAGAGACTGTCTCTAACTCTTCTGGCAACAAAGCCGATTGTAAGACTACTAAGGACATTTTTTTTCATTGTTCCAAAGGAAGATGCCCGAGAGACAGAAAGAAGCACATGAGCTAACAAGAACAATCAGGAGTGCCATACGCTTGAACCATCTACTGACACTGGAAGATGATGACGACGATCAGGGAGAAGGCCAGCAAAACTGAAATTAGTGGGTAAACAGGAGACTATAAACCGTCAGTTCTACATATCAGAATAGACATGTGAAACATGGCTTTGGGAAAAGACTGGAATTTTATGGAGTTTGTTAAACTTGTGGGTGAACCTTAAAACAATGTACCCCACTTTACGCCGTTAATTTTTAGAAGGTCACTGAAGGAAATTTACAAGTAACTGTAAATGGAATTGTGTTCTTACTAATATTAAAATACAAATTCAGTGATGTAAATTGCATGTTATTTTGTAAATCAGTTTTGTATAGTGTGTATTCAGGGGCCCATTTTGTATTGTACAGTAGTTCACTATGCCACATCTGCATCCTCCAAATACCATACATTTATATTGTCATATTTTCTCCCCTTTCACTTGAAATCTTCTCATACTGACCATAACAAAATAGCTTCTTTATACAAACATTTCCCTAAGTCACATTCACATATCCTATGTCACTTGATAACCTCCAATTCATTCACATGCTGTGAATCATGCATCAGGATCCCTCTGTCATTACACAAACTGCATTTTAGCAAATATACAATGTCCGGTGACACAGTTAAGCAGCAAATGCAAGTCAGAAAACAAATATTTTGTCAGAAGAATTAGAAGCAGTCTCTCCTGCAGGTATTTTATCCTCCTTACCTCACATTCTTGCAAGTCCTAGTCTCAAAAAAGAAAAAAAATCCAAAATCATTATGGTAAATATTCTGTGCTGTTCACTCTCCTTTGTGTTGCATATAATGATACTGCCATAACATGTACCTATCATTACGTCTTCTTACTCCTCTTATAGGTTCATAGGTAGGTACTAGGCTATCTGCCCGAAGGCATTTATAAGCCTAGCCAGAATGTGCTGGCTTTCGCCATCCCCTTAAATTAGTTCCCTGTACCTCTGTCCAGCAGAGCCACTGAAGTGATCCCCGCGGTAAACTTTCCGTTTCCCATCCACTCGTCAAGGTTTCTCTTGAAGAGTGTTAGCGAGGAGCTCTGCCTAATGTAGATTGGAATTCAGTTCCAGAGCATGGGAAATTTCTGGGACAGGAATCTATCCCTCCAGCACGTCCTATTTATTGTTGTTGTGAGGTTTAGATCCCTAGATCTTCTGGCTCAAGGAGATATGTTTTTTTTTAGGTGGAGCATGCCCATCAATTCTGGGTTGGACATGGCCTTGTATGTCAGGCAGAGATCATCTCTGAGTAGGCGGTATGCAACAGAGTACAGCTGCAGTTTCTTCAGTCGAGCTGCATAGGGCATCTGTTTGAGGCCAGTGATCCTCTTGGTGAGGTACTTCTGTGATTTTTCCAGCTGTTCCAGGTGTCTTGTAAGGTACATCCCAAATGGGGTGTTGTACTCTATGATGGGTCTGATGAGTGATGAGTAGAGGGGCACAATGACCTCTTTTGATCTGGATGTGAACCCTTTTGTGATTAGGTGGGCCACATAGAAGGATTTTCTAACCACTGTGGCAATGTGATTATCAAAGGAGAGATTACTATCTACTTGGGTCCCCAGATCCCTTATTACGCCTTCCGTATTTAGGGGACTACCACCTATGTGGTAGTTTGTGGGTACTTTGTTTTTTCCAAAGGGGATGACTATGCACTTTTTGGCATTTAGCTTGAGGCCATGATTTTGACACCAGGTATCCTTCTCAGTGAGACCCTTTTGGAGGATGTCTATATCAGCGGGGAGTCAATTATAGCCCCTAGTTTGCAGTCATCTGCGAACTTGGTCAGCCATAGTCCTCCTGTGCTTGCCTGTACCTCTGAGAAGTATATGCCGAATAGGAGGGGTCCTAGGACTGAGCCCTGGGGAACACCACTTGTAACCAGTTTAGAGTCGGACCTAGCTCCCGCAACTCTCACCATGTGGGTTCTGTCCATGAGCCAGTTAGCAACCCATCTTGTGAAGTAGGAGTTTATGTTCAGGCTGGTGAGCTTGTCTATAATACCAGAATGGGGAATGGTGTCAAAGGCCTTTGTGAGGTCTAGGTAGGCTGTGTGTACCACCTTTCCCTCGTCTATAGCCTTGGTAGCTGTCTCAAAGAAGTCCGCCAGGTTTAGGAGGCCCTTAACAAAGATGAACTGGGTAGGGTCCAGTGTTTGGAGGTTCCCAATGTCTCTGTTAATGAGTTCCATGATGATGTGCTCCATAGCCTTGCAGATCAAGCTAGTCAGGCTTATAAGGCAATAGTTCCTGGGGTCTGTTGTGGCTCCACCTGTGTGGAGCGGAATAACCGTTGCTGTGCGCCACTCTATGGGTACATAGCCTGTGGAGAGGCTGAGTTTGAACAGTGTGTTTAAGTAAGGGGTTAGTTCGTCTTTGAGCTTGTGTAGGACGCAGCCTAGGACACCGTCCGGTCCCATTGATGCTGTGTTTTTGGCTTTGGACAGGGCTGTTTTAACCTGAGTGTCTGTGATTTCAGGGGCTCTACATTCTTCTGGTATGGTTATGGGCCCTTTTGTGGGTGAGAGGGGGGTGAAGTTTGCACTGAACCTGTCTGCCAGGATGTTGGCGATATCAGTCAGTTCAGTGTATTCTGTGCCATTCTGCACTAACTCCGAGCAAGTCTGAGCATTGCCACTTAGATTCTTGACATAGCTAAAGAATGCCTTGTGGTTAAGTCCTTGGCAATTTTTCTTTTGAAGCTCCCCTTGGACAATTTTATGAGGGATCATAGCTTCTTGCTGATACTGATCAGGGATGTCTTCCCTTCTTGGGATTTTACTCTTTTCTGTACTAGTTTCCTCCTCCTATTGTATAGTTTGTTTATGGCAGGGGTCCACCAGACTGGTTTCCTTTTCTTGGAGGAGTGAGTCTTGGTTTTGCTTGGGATAGCATGATCCAATGCATTCTTGTAGGTGCCCGTAGAATGCATTAGTAAAGGATTTTGCAGCTTGGACAGCGTTATCCTTTAGCATGGGGACTTTGAAACTTTCCACCTCTGTCTTAAGTAACATGAAGTTTGCTTTTGAAAGGTTTTTCACTGTGGATTCCCTGTCCAGGGGTGGGGGCAGAATGTGGACATCCAAAGTGATTTGTTTATGGTCAGATCTAACCAGCGAGGGGTTGACTTCCGGTGTGGAACACCGGTCGTCCATACTGGTGATGACCAGGTCCAATATGTTGTCACCTCTGGTGGGAGTGTTGACCAGTTGATCCAGGGAATTTGACTTTATATATTCTAGGAAATGTTGGGCAAGGGAGTTAGTAGTTCTCCCAGTTAATGTTTGGGTAATTGAAATCACCCAATATTAGGGTGTTTTGTAGGACCTTTATGTTTCCCAGTGTTTCCAGAAATGCGGAATAGGGGTCCTGGGACAAGGTGGGTGATCTGTAGCAAGCTACTATTTGAATTGCAATTTTGCCCGTTGTTAGTTGCATGTGGATGATCTCTGAAGCATCGTGCTGTGCCACTAACCTGGAGGTGTGGGTATCCCTTGATGAATATGGATACGGCCCCGCATTTTGTATTTCGGTCCAGGTTCTGTGGCCGAAATGTATGGTATGAGTTGTAGCCTGGTAGTGCTGGGGTGCTCTCTGGAGCCTTAAACCAGGTTTCTGTTACTGCACATATATTAATTTTCTCCATACTGAGGAGTGCTTCGAGTGCGTGCATTTTGAGGTTTAGACTTCTGGCATTAGGTAGCATTGCCCTCAGTTTTTTGTTACTTGTGCTACTTACGGTGGTGGGTTTGTCTTTTGAGCCTTGCCGAAAAAAGGCATTATAGGCGTGGCGGGGTGGCAAGAGCCTTGGCCAGTATTCGAAAGCCTAAGGGTGACAGGTGCAAGCCGTATCTAGCAAAGCAGCGTGGCTTGTCGAGCATGTCATCCCAGGTGGACAGACACTGGCTCCCCTATGAATGACACCAGAAACTTAGCCAATTGTTGAAATTGATATTTTTTTCTTTATACTGTGGTATCATTCTTGGTGAGGGCAGGATGCTACTCAGCGTCAGGGTCAGGGTCATACCAGCCTGGGCTACATGATCAGAGAGCTCTTCCATGTCTCTTTTCATATAGTCCAGGGAGGTACGTCTCAGGTCATTCACACCAACATGAACAATGACAGAGTCGTATTTGTACTTGTTCTGGAGTGACCAGGGTGCTTGTGTTATGTGGCGGATCCTGGCACCCGACAGGTAGCTAACAGTAACCTTCTCCTTATTCAGCCTAGTGAGTGGGACGTCAGTGTGCCTGACTATAGAGTCATCTGTTACTAGTATGTTGGGTATGTTATTTAACTTAAGGGCTGTGATTGCGTGGCACACTGGTTTTGTGAAGTATGTGTTTCATGGTTTGTGTTTGGGGGTGGAGGTTGCTTGGATGTCTACTTTGGAGGTCTCTTGTTGCTTTTGCAGAATTTTGTTTAGAGCCTCCGAGTATGTTTTCATGTATATATGTGTGGTTTTTGCCAGTGCTGGTTTAATGGGTCTGTGTGAGACTGTTGGTGTGATGCAAGTATTTCCCTTCTCCTCTTGACTGTCTGATCCAGTCTTGGGTTGAGAGAGTTTAGCCTCCAGTTTGGCTGTATAATTGCATCTCTCGCATGTATTAGTGTTTGGTGGTAGGAGGAGAGGGATGTCTATGTACATGAGGCAGTTGTAACATTGCCTCAAAATGCCCAGATTCACCACTTGGACTGGAGAGTACACCTGAAACTGCCCTTTGGACATGCCTGGATAGGTACAGTGAACTGTTTTACTGAATGGCTGGTAAGGTTGAATAGAGAGCCTTGTCCTTCTGTACAGTATAGGGGGGGGGGTCTAGTGCTAGGGTTTATAAGTGCTTGGTATGAGTTTTCAGCAAGTGCCGGGCTGAGAAATGAATGGCTTGAGTGGCTAAGTTGAAAGTTTGTCTAGTTCCTTATTCTGATGTTCCACTTTTCACATCTTTTGTCGCATAAATACCTAATTTAATAATATGTCACCTGTTACCCTCTTCAGTTCTTTCCTCCTCTTGTCTCTCCAGCTTGCCCACATCAGCATTTCAGTATGTTTTCTGTTATATTAGTATTGTCAGCTAAATTACATTCCAAATATGTAATGATACAAATTATATAAAAATGTATTCAATATACAAAAACATGTATGCTGACTGGACAAACCAGTCAACATGCATGTTGTAAATCTAATGGTCCCTACAGAAAAAAAATCTGTCTGTAAAAATCAATTTCAGCTAAATTTGCAAACAACTTCCCAAACAAAACACAGCACTGTGTTGTACTAAAACAATTAAACTGTCTCAAACTCCCATACCAGCTCACCTCCACACAGCTAATCACTGCCCACAGCTTCTTATATATACTCTCCCAATAAATGTCCAGCATTACAGAACACACTGCTCTACTAATCTCCTTCTCTGCCAACAAACTGCTATGTATCCGAAAATCATTCAACAACACAATCAACCTTAGCACCTCTCTACTTTCTGTCCCATCTGCGCTATCCTACCTCAAAATCTCAACTCTCAAACTGTCACTTTCTCACTGTCTTTCTCCATGCCCCAATGACTAACACTCTACTGTCTGTCTTTCTATCATTTCATCAACTTCCTTTTCCTTTCAATCATATTGTTTAATCAAATTACAACTGTCTGTATCTGCTGTTACTACCATCCAAGTTTTGTTTCTTTACTTCTATATATTGAACAGGTATACGCACTGCTTCTGTTTGTATTTTATTCTCTGACAATGCTTAACCAGTTCATGTTAATTTATTTTACTGTTTTCAGTACATATGCTCCATTTATTGTCATTAATAATGTATATTGTTCATGTAAAATGTACTGCGCATGTAAATATGTTTTTTACAAACACACACACACACATATATATATATATATATATACATATATAGACACATATATACATGTGTGTGTGATTTAACTGTGTTGCTTTTCTACATGGTGCTCCAGTGAAAATGTTTTTGTTCCCAATCAGACTTTCCTTGTCAACAAAGACAAACAAATAAATACATTAATTTCATTCTGCCATTAAGCAGAGAACCTAAACTCAAAATAAGTTATCCACCTCCTGTATACTGCAGAACTGCTCAGTAAAGTAGAATAATGTACAATTAAAAAAAAGTAAATACAAAAAAAACTTGCACGTCTTGATGCCAGAAGCATCCCTAGAAATAGCTCCATGATTACAAACTTCTCAGTAACTTAAAAAAGTTAGAAACTGCAATGTGCTGTGCAGGCATTGGCATGTACATACTCAGTGCATGCAAAGTAGGTACTTCAGACATACGCAGACTACATTTATACAATGACAGCAAAGGAAAGCATTTTTTTACCTAAATAATGTTACTGGATAACAGCAATAGTCTACTTGTGTTTTCGTGGGTAATGCAAGATTTACTCATGTTTTGCTTTGTATAATCACAAGTGCAGGCCACAGTCGAGCCATAGCACCCATGAACTATTGCTAAAATAAACTGCTGAGTTAATTAAAGCCACCCTCGTCCTCCTTAGGAGCATGCACTTAAAATACGTTTCAGCCTGTAACCCCTAGCCTGCAACCTCAAAAAAATGAAAATTTCATAGGCCCCATTTCCATTAAATGGGGCACTTCATAAGCCCCTCTGCCAAATAACTCCCTATCTCTATAAAAACTGAATTCATAAGATATACCTCCTTATTACATCATTCCCAAAACATTTTCGCAGTGAAATAACTTACTTCATTTTCTTCATCCTTGTCTTTTTTTCTTCCTATCTTACATTTCTCTACCCAATCCTTATTCTTAAAAGCGCTATCTCTTTTCCTTGAAGATAAACTGTTCAGTGTGTTTTTTCTCTTACTCCTTCACTTTTCTGTAAGTCAATCTGACCATTTTCAGACATTTTTGCACTCTTTACTGGGCAATTTGCAAACTGAACTTAATGTTAAATAATTTGTGTAACTAAGACAATTTATTAATTTTATTCGTGATGGTCTCCCATCTCCACAATTTTCTTCTTATTTAACATTCTTCATAGTGGCATTTACCATTAAGCCAAAATGTAAGTGGCTCAATGGACATCTTAGGTTTATCCTATTACACACCAAAACTGATATTGCTCTTCTTTCATTTACAAAAGGTACAACATTCACTGACTGAATTAACCCGTGCAACTTAACTCCAAAATGTCATCTTTATGAGTAACTGATCATAAGCAACATTACTGAAAGCTTTTATATCTGCCAACTTTCTTTTTAATTTAATGTCATGAATTCCCTTATCATCAAAAAGACTGTATCAACCTCCTTTACTAATTCCAAACACTCCTTCCATTATTATAGTATAATTCTTGACATCTCTAACTCTTAGCTAATTCCACTATTTTAATTAAAATTTTGTAGTCAAAATTTATTAACGTTACTGATTTCCAATTCACCAAATCAGAATTGCCCTTCCTCTTCAAGATGAATTTAACTAAACTCATTATTATGTGTTTATGCATTCCTCCTTTTTCCAAACATTTACTTAACATGTCTGAAAATATATCAAACTGCTTCTCATCAAAGTTTGTTTAACACACATGACCCAAACCATCTATCCATCCAAAACCCCTTTTTGCATATTGGGTTTGGGTGTCACTTCAACTGTGACACTCATCTAGAGTCAGTGATCACATAGACAGCTGACGAGCTCTTCTATAGTTGTTCTTCTACCACACACATACACACAAAAAACATACTTTCTTGGCAATTCATTTCTTTTATTTCTTTCACAATTACAACGTTCCAGAAAGTGGAAGTTTTAAACGACTACCCATATTCCTTACAAGTGTATATGAAAACATGGTTTCATTTTCACTTTTACTCTAGTCTGTCTTTAAAAGTCAATGGAACATAAACAGTTCATATTTATACATGTTCATTCTGATATTTTAAAATATTTGCTACTTCAGCGAAAGCTGCTCTTTATTTGCTGACAATAACAGTATTTCACAGCACCCATCTTTTTCCTAGGTTACTGTGCCCCCATTTATATTCAAAACTCTTGATGTGTTTGATCTGGCCCAGTGGCAAACAGGGATAAAACCCTTACTATACCCCAAACGACCCAGATTCGACTAGTGGCACAAGTGCTGGAGGGACCTGATGGTGGAGCATATGAGTGAGTGAATGACAATGGCTCCAATCCTGCTCACAGGAAAGCTGCCTAGGCTCGCTGCAACAGCAGCATTAAAAGGCTGGTGAGTTCAACGTGGATGCTGCTTGGTGTTGAAGTTGCTTGTGTACAAAAGGGAGCATGTAGCTTCTGTAAGCAGTAATGTATTGAACACAAGGCTGCTGCAGTATTAGACGGACTGCGGCACACTCTCTGGCAGTAATACGATGCTGTACTAGTGTCCTTTATCTTCTCACCTGGCAGAGGTCAGGTTGAACCCAGGGTAGGCTAAGCCAGGTGCAGCAGACGCTGCAAATGAGGGCACAAGCTGCTGGCACACGATAATCACCTAAGCAGAGAGAAGCAAGAACATCTTACTGTGTTCGTTACATAAAATATTTAATGACATTATGTGCTGTCCAGCATTCTGGCCCTTCTACTTTGCTGTCTTTTTCCTTTTCCCAGCCTCTTTCCAGTACAACCCACATCCTCTGGGGAATACTTACTGCCTGTTTCCTCTTTCTCCGATTATTTTTCTTTTGCTTTTTAATTAACTTCTTCAGCTATAAAAATATTCCCTTCCTTCTTTTCTTCTAGCCTTTTCTGACTTACCTGATCTACTTTCCTTCTTTTTGCTTAACTTCCATATTCCTGTCACTGTCTTCTATTGTAACCTCACTATTTACACGAACAATTACACACATATACCACATTTCCCACAACCTGTATGCATGTATAAATATACATATAGTTTTTTTCTCTCACAAAATGATTTATATTATTATTTTATCATCTATGGTCTCTTTGTCCACATTATTTGTGCTTTTATTCTGGACATACTTTACAAGTCCTAAATCACCTACAATCACAAAAATAAAATTTGGATTGCCCAAAGTAATGCCCCTTTGTTCTGTTTCACATGCACAGTACTTGGTAATGTAGCACAGGCACGCACTCCCACAGTTTTCAAACAAATAAACAAAAAAAAAAACATTCTCACATATTCCAACAGCACCTACTGTGTTTTTAAGACCTACATACCACCACAGCGCTCCAGTTTTATTATCTCTTTCAGTCATATTTTACTACTAAATCAAAGAAAATCTTTTCTTTTCTGTTCTATAATGTTATCATCAAAAAAAAAAAAAAAAAATCATTCCACTCCTTGTGCTTTACTGAAAAAAAATCTTTATGGAGTGCCAACAGTATTAAAATGGAATATCATAAATAGATTCACTGGCTAAATGCAATTCATATCTTATTTCGTAGACTGCACTGTACACCCCACCAATCCGAGTTTTAATGTGCACTTTTAGAAAAAATATCTATCGTAACTTTCCTGAATCACAGTATCTCACTTTTGTACACCTTAATGCTGCAGAATTTTGTTTATCCATCCTTGTTCTTTTTGTTTCAGCAGCTGCTTATTTTTTCACCATTACAGTCTAAGTTCTCAATTTATTTTCTTCCACATCTCTTCCTAGATACATGTTATCAAGCTCTCTTTCCACTTGTATATCTCGCAGGGGCATACTTTTGCACTGCCTCTGATACTTCAATAACAGTAACATCCTCCACACACCCCATGCTACTCGGTCCAGTTTTGTGCCCCAGGTTTGACCTGATGGCTACTCAGCAAGTTATTTTGGCTTGTCCACTTTTAAGAATTCTGCAGCAAGCAATCCAGAGCCATCAAATTCAATCACGTATACTTTAATATCAATCCCTGACAGGGAAGGCAGCCTCTAACCTGCAGTCCAAACTTCTACTTGGCCTCATCTCATTCTGTTACATTTCCCTCCCTAGTTATTTGTTCCCAATATCTTGGTTCCTCTGTCAAATTTTCTCAGTAAATTCCAGCCCCACTTACTGATTTTCTATTCCCCTACTTGCAGTCATCCTGACTGGCAGCATCTCTTTTCTCCTTTCTCCAGTCCCATGTTGGCGTAATTCCTAGAATACTTTCTGCTACTTTATGAATATAATATTATGGCTGTTATTATTCTCCTCAAGGATCTGGATCCAAAATCTTACTCCTTCCTTATTTCTCTAACTTCCCCCCAAACATCATTCCTTCCCACACTGATCTATACCCTTCTGCTTGTGTTATGCATATCAGCCTTAAATGCTTTGCTTTAAAATGCCTATTCAAATCAGGTTATTCTGAAATACTTTGTTGTATGGAGAGGACCAACTTATTCCACTTAACCTTTGCCCTCTTCCCTTCCCAAATAATGTGGATGTTAAAAAACCCTGACCTGTACGTAAAAATATAAGGACTAAAATATTTTACTGAATGTATCTTACTATCCATAATCAAGAGCTTCCAGTGTCTCAGTTTTTGCATTACCTTTTGTTTAGACTCTTCCCAAATATCCTTAGCTGCTATAACAGAATTGTTTTAATCCAGTCACCTAAATACTTCATCTTATGGTGCCCTCCTAAATATGGGTATTGCTGAACCAGTTCATGTGTAGGTACATTGTTTACTGCTATATTCTTTGTTTTATCTTCATTCATTTTATACCCTGAAAATACTTGAACTATCACAAAATGTTATATAACAATAACATGTATTTTTTCCTGGATTTATCAAGCACAAAATAATATCATGTACAAATAAAAAAGACAAGTTTTCTTGATTACCATACTGGACATATCCTTGAATTTGAGAGTCTCTTATTTTCTTTGCCAATGGCTCCAAATATAAAGTAACTAGAGAAAGAGGACACCTCTGCTTGGAACCACTGTTCTAACACAATTTGTCAGACAGCAACCCTCCCACCAGTTATATATTACCTTATTAATACTATTATTCTGTCATGAATGCAAATGCTTTCATTGCCCTACTCATAAAAATCCCAGCTAATTCTACTGAATGTTTTCCCTGTATTAAGACCCAGCAACAACAGTGGTGTTTACTTACATGTTGCTTCCCTCTGGATCATCTGCATTCTATTAATCTTGTCTAATGTTTGCCTCCCTTCAACAAAAAAACACACTGATCCATATCTATCCAATTCAGCAACACCTTTGCCATTGTTTTAAGAAGTGTAGTTTTAAACACTTTATAATCATGGTTTAAAATCAAAATGGGTCTACACGAGGCTTGGTTTGAAGGATATTCATCGTATTTAGGCAATACAGTTACTGAAGCATTTTTCCAAAGATCACAAAATAAAATGCAAACCAAAAAGTAGAAAAATATAAAAGAATCCAGGCCACCGTTTGAGGCAATAATAAACTTTTTATAACCAACACAAGTACAAAAAATGAGCGCTTTCATCTAGTAACAAGACTTGTTACTAGATGAAAGCGCTCATTTTTTGCACTTGTGTTGGTTATAAAAAGTTTATTATTGCCTCAAATGGTGGCCTGGATTCTTTTATATTTTTCTATTTTTCCAAAGATGTTGGTGCTTTCTATCCTTTTAAAATACTGTTAAAATCTACCAGATCTTTATCAGTTTCATTCCTCCTAACTTCTGAACTTCTACAGGAAATTGACTGATTATATTTCATCTGTTCCTATCTTAACTATTCATTTTTGAGCCTCTAACCTTGGCATAAATGAGTCTCCCATAAAATCTTCTATTTGTGCCTTCACTTGGTTCCCATAATTCTCTGTTTTATACAAATGTTCATAATCTTTCCAAAATACCTTTAATATCCTTATAGGATCTCTGGTTAATTTTCTTGCTATAGATTCTCTAAGTTTGACAACATCCATTTCTATTTTCTATTGCCTAAGTCATTGTGCTAAATTTGTTTGTGCTCTGGAGTTAAAGAATAGTTGCTTAACAGCAACCTTTCTAAACTCATGCATATCATCCAAATACTCCCTTATTTTCTCTTTAGAACTATGTAGCTGATCCTCTTCTTGTTCTGAGGGATTCCCCTAATTGAACCATACCATAATCGGGTTCCTATCAGCAGACCGAAGACGCATGTTTACGAATGCGTCTTGGTCAAACTGACAAAATCGAAACTGCAAAATATCGAAGTGGCATGTAAATGAATTCTTTCCCTGAGAAAGAATTCGCTTGGCCGCTTTGGTACTTTGATGTTTTCGGCACTGTAGTGTGGTCTGGGAGTTGGTATATTTAAGTAGGTGGGTGTGGGGGGCACAGCCCCCCATGTCAGGGGGTGTGGGGGCAATGCCCCCCCACTTAATCTCATGTTTTAATGTGCTTACTTTTTTTTTTTTTTCTTGGAACAGTGATTTTTTTTCCCCCTTGGAAAAAAATCGCTGTTCTGACAGTTCGGTTTTGTAAAATTTCACTTACATGGGGTCGATTAATCACCGTTCGCTTACCTAAGCATTCGGTGATGTAATATAGATCCCCATAATCCCTGTCAGACCCTACATTAACTAATATTACTTCTTTCCCATCTCTCACTCTCTCTTATTCGTAACATATTTTTTTAAACTCCATTTTCATTTTATCCGACTCAATTATCCCTTCTGAAAAAAATTCTATCTTGCTTAATAACCCTCAAATAATTTCCATTAACCGTTCCATAAATTCCTCTCTTTTTAACAGGTAAGCACAAGCTCCTGCCAAATATAACTTCAATCCTGTCTCACCCAGTTATTTTACCTTGGGGAAGATATGCAATTTCTGAGTTCCTACCACTGAATTCACATGTTCCATACCAAATATTCTCAAATATTTCTTCAGAAATCTACCCTGTTTTGTTACATTTTCCATTCTAGGTGCCACTGATACAACCTCACTATTGTAAATCAAGTTCCAGTCCCCACCCATAGGTAATATTCCCCGATGAAAGATGATTAAGGTGATGGGATTTTGAAGTGCTCTTCCTTAATCCCACACCTTCCTTTTTGGCCATTCAGTAGTGCTTTTCTGAGATACTCTACCATTTTTTACAGGAATCAAGCTTACTGTTTCAGTTTTGTGTTAGAAACTCTGACTATGATTACTGTGAGTTATACTGTTCATTGCTTGACCATTCCAAGACCTAAATTGCTAAATCTGTGCTTGCAACTTTTATTCTTACTTGCTTACAATGTCAGGGGTTGGTTTCAGAATTAGTTGCCTTAGTGTCAGCTCTCTGAAATACTTTCTGCAGACCATCAAATATAAGCAAATTACCGCTGAGCCAAAAGTAAATATATTCTTATTAGTATGTTGCATACTCCCTTCAGTCATCCCTCAGATGTGTAATACTTCCCATCATAAAATATTTCCTTTTTTTTTCCTTCATCAGACAGGCAGAGTGCAAAGTGTCATAGAGTTATCCAAGTTTCTAATGTGAAATCCTTCACACTATAACAGCTGTACCTCTCCTTTTGAAAGAAAACTCTTGCTTAGTGCTTTCAACAAGTTAATGTACTATCCCCCTATAGCTATGTTAAACAGAATAGACATCTGCTGTGGAAAACTGCTCCTACATTACAAAAATGAACTTTATTACCCTGCATGGAATGCACCTTAATGTAGCTTGAACCTTGTGAAAACTAAGTACATTTTCAGCTTGTACTTCCTGCTGTGGACTATAGAACACTTTTGTTGTCAACAGCATGCTTTTAACAAGCCTGAAAGAAAAGGCATGTCTAATAGTATCTGAATATATGATATAGGCTGTGGTGCATTTTGAGGAAAACAAGACTTAGAAGTTGATGCTTTATTTAAAAAGTGAGTTTCAGTATACTTGCATACAGAATTCTGAAACTCCCCTTTTTTAGATAAAAAAGTTAACCCAACAGTACTAGACAAAAGTATTCTTCCAGATGTGCTAAAACTTCCCTGTTCATCATTAACAGGTCCTGCTGGAAAGTAATCTTTAAAAAAAGTCTGGTTCTGGTTACAGCAAGGTGTGCCTCATACAGATTAAGACAGATCAATTTTGTAAGATAGTACCATTACACTCTTGTGAGTAAATACTCTGCTGATCCCCCTCCCCCCGTAGATCCTATATCTCAGTCTGCCAAGTCTGCTCTGTGTTCCAGCCAGGTTCATGGCATACAAGGATGGAACCATGGCTACTCCCCTAGATGACCAGGTTTTGATTAGCAGTTCAGGAGCTAGAAGACCTGGCCAGGAAGGGATGGGAATTAGCAGCTAATGCCAGCTTAACCATTCTGTGAAGACAAGACTGGGTAACCTCTGCCGCAGACATGCCACCTTGTGGAAGATCAGATACTGCAGCTCTTGCAAGGTGTAACTGAGGGAGTGTGAGCTCACCAAAAGTACACTTTCACTCTAAAAGGATATCATGGGTGGGTAGAAGCATGTACTCCCATTGGGCCCAGCACATTGGTCACTGCATCAGACCATCTAACTGAAAATTAAATACAGTGATAGTCTTCAAAACAAATGTAAAACAGCATCTGATGAATGCTGTTACTTGTAACTGCTTCAAATATAAAGAATGAAATATGAAACTCATAACTGTTCTGCTTAAAACTAAGCAAAACAGTTTTACTTGTCTGTTCACTTCAAAAGTTGGCATTGTCTCTACCTCTACATAAGTAAACAGATTTATAAATAGTTTTATACTGCGGTGGTGGTGCTGCGTTAGCATTGTCGCCTCACAGTAAGACGCTGTCCGGTTCGATTCTCAGCTACAGCGTCTTCTGCGTGGACACATGCGTGAATGGGCATACCGTCGTTGAAGGTTGTGCATCAGGGCTGCCAACTCGGCACCTAAAAATCTACTGCCAATCATTAGCGGACCGGAGTTTCGCTGTGGCGACCCCTAACCGGGAAAAGACGAAAGACACAACAACATTTATAAATAGTTTTATGAATACATTTTGAGAGATTTGTTGACTTGTTTTACTTAAACTATTCCTCATTAGGCAGCTTGCCTAACTTGCATTTGCTTACTTTATTTTGCTTAGTACTTACATTAACATGGTAGTTAGTGTTTTCTTAGTATGTAAGGCAATCCAAAAATGTTATTACTGTTCAGTTTGACAAGTAAAGATGGACATGAATAAGTGTTTGTTTGCTGCTGTAAACCTTGCTGAAAATTCTGCTGTATACTTGCTTTTACCTTATAACTTTTTAAAATATTTACTAAAAAGACATAACTATCAGTGCTTGCAGTTTTCTCAACAGTCTGGGTAATGGCTGAAAATGGTCAGGCTGATCAAGCCCACCCACTTGATTAGCAAACTAAAAAACTAAAGTGGGAAGGTATTAGAAACATATGAAAAAATGAAAAATATTTCAATCCTCTCTGAATGACCACAGTGATCCTGGCTTCTACCTCCCTCTCCCTACGTCCTTTAACAATGGAGTCTGGAAGAAATAATGGAAACAAAACTGCAGACCAGCTTGCCATTTACTGAGCGACTGTGGTGGAGAGGAATGATACAAATAAATTCCCTCACCTTCCCTTCTGTTAAAACCATTAATGTACAAATAATGCCCGCTGAAAAACAACTCCGCTGCTTCACGGCAGTATATCAAGCTGCCGTGGAGCTCGGATGAGGAAACGGAATGGCCGCCATTATTTTACACTCACTAAACAGTGCTTTTTCTGTTTAGCAAATGTAAAATATATATTAAAAAAAAGAAGAAGAAGACAACAAAAAGGTATGTGGGTGTGTGTTTATGTCAGTATTTGAGTTTGTGTGTGCTGTGCATGTCAGTGAGAGAGAGAGAGACCCGTTATTTTACACTCGCTAAGCAGCATTTTTGCTGTTTAGCGAGTTTCATTTTTTAATTTTTTTATTTTAAAGTGTGTGCATGAGAGTAAGATAGAGATCAATTGAGCGAAACAGAGGTGTATGCTTATGTTTCTGTCTGCATGTGTGCGTGAATGCGTGCATGAAAGCAGAAATACTGTGTGTGTGTGTGTGTGTGTGTATGAGAGAGAGAGATCCAGAGAGTGAGAGAGAAAGTGAGAGTCGTGTGAGTAAATACATGTATGTAAGCAGAGAAGACTGCGTGACAGAGTGATCAAGAGAGAGAAAGTGAGACTGAATGTGTGTATGAAAGCAGTTGGGAGACTCATATGTTTGATGTAAAATGCTTCCTCCAACACCATTAGCATAACAAGTTTGAAACAGTAGGCGAAGGAACTATTTTACATTAAAAATATATAAAAAAATACTATAGTTTTTAAAAAAATAAATAAGCAAGTAAAACACAACAATTTTACAGAGAGCCCATTCTCCAAGTGCAATAATGCCCTCCAGGGTGTGTGTTCATGTATAATTAATGGCCTTCCAGGGGTGTAGAAGTCCTCCACCTGCAACTTTGGGCCTCATAACACCCCTGGATGGGTGTTAATTACACATTAACACATACCCTGTCAGGCATTATTGCTTGTTTAATGCCCTCCTACTTCTTGGAGGTCACACTTCCTCTTAACATCAACAGTGTCTTTGCTGCTTTTGCCATTTTTAGCTAATCTGTTCCTTATAAGCTATTTTAATCTGCTGTTTATTCGATTCCACTTAAAGTACCATAACTTACCTGGCCTATGCATCAGGCAATGAAGCAATTGGTCATATTAACATAAGATTTTGGATCCTGCTGGACACTGGCAAACCATCATATCTGAGTACAGTCTTCTATTTGTTTTTATGGACCAACCCACACACCAAATATATTAAACCAGTGTGCTGCATACAAAGTCTTCAACTGTGTGCTGCTTCATGCAAAGTCTTCAGCTGTGCCTTGAATACTTTGAGGCAAAACATACAGTCTCACCTGTTCTTATCTAGGGAGGACAACTATGTTTTGTGCATACATCACTCTGTAATTAGAAATTATTTACTTTCCTTACTCCATAAGTAAAACACACTCTTCTTTCCTTTAAATTTGTTTTTAAACAGCACCTGTTCACCACATCTTAGTGAAACTGGTACCCCAAACACTTCTTTGTTTCCTTCATCTCCACACACACACACACACACACACACACACACACACACACACACACACACACACACACACACACACACACACACACACTGCTTAAGAATCACCCACAGACAGACACACATTGACCAACAGACCTGACTTACACAGCTTTGCACATCCCTCACACATTGAAGGACATCAGTAGGACCATTGTCCACAGACACACGTGCATACCTTTTGTTTCCCACTTTCCATTCCTCTGGCTGGACCCCCATACTGCTTTCACCTTCTGTTTCCCCAATGTGCTTTTTTATTTCAGTGTTTATCTTTCACTGTGGTCTAAAGTATGTCTTACAGTAAAAACTGCAAGAAAAATCCAGCCAAGCTAGAGTTTTAACTGTGTGATACCTTAAACCTCCTGCAATGGAGGCCTATGGGATATATATAAATGAGCCATTAAGGACATCAAGTGTTTCACCTACATGACTTCTGAATATTCGTCCATGACATTTTTTTTTTACTTTTTATTTTTACATTCAAGCCAATAAAGCCAAAGCCACTAGCTGTGGACATGCATATTTTGGCCTTTTTAATGACCTCATTTACCCTTTGGTTTGGACTAAAGTATGTTTTAGAGTCTACCTAATTACTTATTATATGCAGTCCTTAGTATTTTACAGCCCATTCAGTAAACAGATCATAGAGTACAACTCATTCTGCAGACACTTGTCAGACCTCAGAGGTAGTTACTAGACATGGTCCATTGAGAAGGCTAATCAGAGTAATGCAGCAGAGTTGAGATTCATTAGTTACCCCAGTCAAGGAGAGACGTAATACATACCTCAGGGTGTATCCCCACTTACTTTTTCTGTTTATGTTTTATACTTATTCTGAATTTGTGATTTCTAACAACAAGCTTATTGTCTTCTGTTCTGCTCTTTTTACTGACTAAATCTTTATGCCAATTCTTGGGACTCTTCTGAAGAAAAAAAAGCAAAATATAGAAAAACCTATACCCTCCAAGACTACATACTTAATAAAATAAAGCAAGCAGCAAATAAATCAGGAGCACTTTAGTAAAGTTCACTGTGTGCTACGTATATAAAAGGTCTCCACCAAAATTTAAATTCCTGTAACAGCTGTCAGTTTCCATTAACTCAGACATTTAGAGTGCTGTTTTGGTGATGACGTCTGCTGTAGAAACAAAGTACCCTTCTGGGTTCATTCCTTTTTTTTTTCTTGCTATCATGACTGCTGCAAGAATGAAGGCCAATTACCTGTATTAACAGAGGCCTGTCACATTTTGTAGCATACAAGTCTGTGCAACCATTTGGGCATACTGCACTCTTCCAACTTTCTTACAGATGTAATGCCTTAGGATGCCAAAAATTCATATTGGAATTTAAATAAACATACAATAATCCTCACATTGTTCTGGAACTATTCATCTCCGCTACAGCTCAGGTTAGTGGCAAAAGTATTACAACAACAGTTACTGGGACACATGCACGCATGAACATACACACTAACTCGTACAAAAGTAAAATATGACAAGACCATTGATAAAGGCAGCTGCGTTAGCATATTTAGCAGCACATATTCAAATACAAATATCACTGCTTTTGTATCACACAATGCTTAGTAATTACCTGCAGAAAGACAGACATTGATCATCAAGCCTAACTTCTACAACTTTGGACATCCCCCGTTCACTGCTGGCAGTGCCGTATATGAAGGACATCAGAACCATTGTCCTTCAGAATAAATGGGAAAACCTGAGCCCTTCTCTGTTCTTTTTTTATTGTAAATAAGGTTGTCACTAACAACTGTGCCAGTACAACCAGGTCATAAGGGATAGCCTTGATCAGGATTCAGACAAAAAAAATTGTGGGGAGGGGGAGACGAAGGTAGGAAAAAAAGCATGCGTCTGTTACCAAGTTCTCTGTTGACATGACAGATACATAATGTAACACACTCCCTACTCTTGGAACAAACTTCCCTTGCATGTCAAACAAAGTGACTCTTTAGGCACCTTTAAAGCCAGACTTGATGGGTAATTGCAAATTCGCCTTGAGGTATGTATTACATTTCTCCTTGATTGGGGTAGGTAATGAATCTCAACTCTGCTGCATTACTTTGATTAGCCTTCTAAATGGACCATGTCTAGTAACTACCTCTGAGGTCTGACTCACAGCAACAAAATGTATATGTAGTACATGTCAGCATGCCTGAACTGGTGATTTAACGGACCCATTTCTGATGCACCCCATTTTATACTCAGACTGCAAACAACCTTTGGGCTTAGCTTCCATTTGTGAAAGTTGGGGGTCATCTTGCCACACACAACCTTGTTTGTTGATGTATCACATGACTGTGGTGTTATTCCTAACTTTTGTCAGGACTCCTAGCTCACATGTTGCCACAAATAATTGGACTACATAAATTAGGGCCACAGTCTCCTTGATGCTAATGTGCATGGCCCTTTCCTAGCAGGTCTACCTTATCAAATTCTTCAAGACCCTCAAGTGGTTCCCTCTGGCAATGTCCGCTATATCTTTTGTAAGGGTATGGAAATCACTAGGAGGTTAAGAATGGCATACCTGGGTTATCTAGCACCTTTGCTATCTACCGTCTAAATTTGTTTAACAAAGCAGGTATAACTAGAAGGTGTTGGTGCTGCATGTTTCCCTCAGGTTTCATTGGGGCTTCCTCGTGTACAGTCTGACTTAGGAAAAGGGTATGAGAATAGAAGCTTGTATGCATACAAGTGCCTTCAAGATGGGACTAGCTGTCTCTGCTTCCTGTAAGAAAAAGGAGCTCAATACAGAAATATTTCTGGTGGGAGGCACAGCCTGTTTTTGCTTCCATCCAAGACTGGTCTTAGGAATGTCCTTCTGTGAGAAACAATAAGACTGGACTTTAGGCAATTGACCAGATGCCCAGGCTACCCAGACATGAAGTAGTATAATTCAGGACATCTTTAGCTCCTCCTGTCAAAAAGTCCGAATCAGCAGTCACCAAGGTATGGAGAAATACAAATATCCTTCATCCTAAGGTGCACAAAAACTGGAACTAAATATCTGATAAATATCCCGGGGCAATGGATAACTCAAAGGACAAGGAGATGAACTGGAAAAATGTCCCTGCCACAAACCAAAGAAACTGTGTGTTTCCTGTAAATGGAAATATAAAGATAAGCATCCCTCATGTCTAAGGTGACCATGGAGGTATCTGTTAACAGTAAAGGAAACTGAGTCCGCAGACTTAGTATTTTGACTTTCTTCATGGAAAAAAAACTTTAGTTTGAAGTCCAAAATGGGTTTTCAAAATCCATCTTTCTCAAGCACATGGAAGAGTTCTGAAAAAAAAATCCTTTGCTCTTCAAAAGGGACTGCTTCTACAGTGGCAGAACAAATGAGGTGGGATAAGATGAACCCACTAAAGTCAGTTGGCCCAAGGGTAGGAGAACTTCTCTATGACAGCAGGAAAAATATTCTGAACACAATTGTGCATCTTAAAGCAATGATGTTCCTTAGCCAAAGGTCTCTGACTGGGTTAGACAACTTGCTTCTGAAGTGAGCCACTTTCTTCCTAGTAGGTAAGAGGGGAGTGGATGGTTTGAGATAGTCAGAAATACGAGGTGTTGTATTGGCTGCCTGTCTCAGCCCCTGCCTTCTTTCTACTGGCCTTTATCAATGGCCTTTTGTCAGAACAGTTCTTTGTGGGTTTGTTTTTTATAAAAGGGACCTACATGACTCATAAATTCCTACCAGTTAGAACAGTTGTTTCACTGCATGCATGGATTTGCTTTGCTCTTACTGCCTTCTAAACACTTCTTATGAGGGGAGGTAAAAAAAATTGCCTTAACACATTAGCTGGCAAAGGTCGGATTCTGTCTCCTAATAATTGTGCCATGGCAGCCACCCTGACACTGGTATCAACAGAGTCGTAGACATTTAACTGCAAGCCGACTGAAGTTTACTGCTTCTACTGTAGTCAGACAGTCTATGAAACCTTTGTTTTAAAGATGCATCAGGCCATATTCTCCATCTGCCTGGAACTGCTCTTCTGATATTGAAGCAAATGGTTTGGCAATTTATACCAAATATGGACTAAGCAGAGCTCTGCTTCCCTGATCTGTTCAAGATACAAACAGCTCTCCTTATACCTGGGAAGAGAATTAGTGACAAGTGCCAGTTCTGACCATCAGACAATGTCTAACTAAATAGCCACAAGGTCTGCTGTACAGTTTTTGTACAGGTATTTGAATATATCCTCTATCCTATAAAATTTATGAGACTTCCTGGGAGAGTACCTGAGAAGCATTATAAAAACCATCCTTAAATGCCTGAAAGACTGGAGGAATGGCAATGTCCATCGGATCCTCGATCCTTAAAAATTCTGGGTATGTCTTATGGGCCTTTGACAACTCTTTACCTCCTCAATTAATGTCTTCTTACATTAAATATTGCTATTCTCTGAAGGAGACCTCCTTGGGGGAAGAACCAGAAGAAAGTGATTCTACTTCATTAATATTGCATGCTGGGGAAGGCGTTAAAGCTGGCAGCAATATGCAAGGTCCTCTTTATCCATAATGTCAGGGGAAGGTTCCCTCTTCCTTTGTTTTTCTTCCTGTTCCCTGGTCCCACTGTCTTTAGATGATCATCCCCCACCAGTTAGCCCATTCACTCCTCATTACCAGAGCAAGGATTGCCTGGGAGGGGACTCTCATCAGGAGAGGTCTGAGTTTTTGGGCATTAACTCCCTAACATGGTGAAATGCCAGACAGGGATATGCAATGGCCTGGTGGTGGTGGTGAACATCACCTCACTTCTGCAAAAGGGTATTCCTTCCAAGCAGCTCTGTCCCTATCCCAAAGCAGTAGTGATCTCCCCACTCTCCATCAAGGAGACTTTACCATCCAATGTGGCCCCAAGTGCAAGCAATCCTCTGCATCCCCTGAAGAGGTGAGCAGGCCACACTCATTCACTCCACTCCTACCCTTACCTGGCTTCTCCAGTACTGGGGCTGCTGACTGCATCCTGGTCACATGAGTCACAGTTGAAGCTTTGTCTTCTTGCACCCCCTTTTCCCTTTTTCCAAGAGAGGCCCTACAAGAGGTTATAGGTTTCCCTAGTGACAGTGAACAAATATGCACCCTCTTAGTTTAATGTATGCTTCTGCAAAATGCCTGTAATCAAAACAGTCTGGACCTAAGACAAGCATCAGGGGTTGATGCTTCCAGGGTAGGAGTCTGTCCCATGAGATATAAAGTTGGTCCGTGGAGCAACTTTTCCTCTGGACTACCAAAGTCATGCTCTACTAACTTGCATCTTCAGGCTTCTGCAAGAAAAAGGGTTAGGACATCAAAGGAATGAGAGTGTTTCATTACAATAGGCACCTTCGGACTACCATCTGTGGATGCCTGGAAACCAGTGTCTGGCTGTGCCTCAGGCAAAGTACCTACTGAAGTCTGGGAAGACTGCAAAACTGCTAGACCAACTGTTATTTCTGAAGGAGCAAGAATGGCAGGGGATGTGGGAAAAATGGATGTTTGAGTTGGATAAGACTGCATTTCACCTGGGTCAGCTCCCTCAGGCTTTTGTAGGGCTGAAAATTTTTCAAAACCCCATGCTTCCTGCCACTGGAATTTTGGGTTTATTCATTTTATGATGGCAGTTCATCTTTTATTTGTTAGTACCACTAGAATAAGGATTCCCTGTGGAAGAAGGGATAGACACTCCTTGGCATAAAGTCAGATGCTTTCTGTGTTCGATAAAGGCTACAAGCCATATGAAAGAGGGGTTTCTTGTTAAGAGTAGCACAATGTTTAAAAGCTGACACTGAATATTTCTCAGAAAGACAGTAAAAGCAATGAAGGTGATAATCCTTCAGCTGAATCTAACTCACTTGTTGGTGAATTTCTTTTCAAGAATGTAATGGGACTTAGAAAGCTCTTCAATATCACAACCAATAAAGACCATAGGCAATACAAATCAAAACAATAAAATCACAATTAGTAATATTAAGTACAAAAAATCCAAGTTTCAGTACTGATCACACTGTTAAAATCGCCTGGATGCAACTGAAGGAATGACCACTGGAAGCTCAGTGTGGCAAAAAAAGAACTGTAGATGTCATGGGCGACTGTCCCTTCTGTACCGGCCTCTTGCAAAGACCGTCAAAAGTTCTGGAAATCAGACCAAATGACTGGATTCCACCTGTGGCTGATTCCCAAGCTTTAAGCATGATACTAGAGTAGTCTTATACTGAAAATCTATATGAATGATACTATACAAAGATAATGGTTAACAGAAGACAATGAAAGTAATAACCACATACTAGTAAGAGATGAAGCCAATATCCATTAAGGCAATAAAATAGGAAGTACTTTACGACCATACAGTTCTACCTTACAAGGCAGATAATTTAATGAATCAAGTTCAACAGTATAAATTACTTCCAAAGCAGAGATGGATTATACTGTAAAGTTACACATTAAAAAGGTATTTTACAAACTTTTAAGTTACATTGCTGGAGGTAAAAACACTTTTTTTTAATTTATATTCCTTGTCTGTCCCTGCTGCCTGTCAACCACTAGCCCCCTCCTGGCCAATCAACCCATTTGTTCCCCATCAGGTTGAGGGTCAACTGGGAGGGGTTGTCAGATAGGGTTGTTCAAGGGTTTTTTGCTTGAGGCCTACGTTCCCCATAGACCCTTGGCTTGTGGAACCAAAAGGGAGGTACAAATGGCTCACAAAACTGAAGAACAAACACTTTAAAACACAAAAAGGCAGGGAAGTAGATATAATCCAATTTTATTGTAAGCGCTTTCGTCTCAGACTGATGAAGTCTTGGTATTATCCAAGATGAAAGCACTTACAATAAAATTGGATTATAGGTACAAATGGCTGTTTGAATTGGCTGCACCTCATTTCTGCAATGGGCATTGCCAACACACAAGACAATCTCCTCTCTCAAGAATAAGAAGTGGTTCCCACATTCCAAGCAAAACAATTGCACTTCGCTATGCAAAGTCAAGCACCCATGTCCCTACTCATCTTCTGGAATATGCGAATGGGCCAGGACCCTTCACTCCTCTCCCTTTCTGCCTGGCTTCCACATTACAGGCCCCCATAATTAAACCACCATTCTGCGGGCAACAGTAAGGGTTCCATCCCTCTATGCCATGGAGCCAGGCACTAAAGCTCTTCTTTTAAGACTGTGATGAAATATGTCTTAAAACTGTAGAGGTCAAATGATGTGCAGCTGTAATGTTATTGGATACCATGTTATGGTGACAAGTGATCACAATGCTCCTTCCTCAAGTTTGTTTTATTTTAGTTGGATCTGTTGGCCAGATTTTGCCTGAAATGGAACAAATAGGCCTGATGGGGGACCTGGAGGGCTGATACATGGCAAGCATGTATGTGTGTGTGTGTGTGTGTGTGTGGGGGGGGGGGGGGCAATTAAGATTCAGTGCAGCACTCTTACAGGATCAAATGTTACCAGTGTTCTCCTCTTTCACTAAACCAGAACTCCAGTCTGAAAACTAGAATACACAGGGAGATATCAGCTTTTTCAGACATTAGAAACCATTTTGTACACTGACTACATTTGGAAGGAACCACAAATATCCTACTTACCTTACACACCCAGGGCTGTACCCAAAAATGCTAATTTGATATGCCACTCTCCTATATCCCACTGCTCACTCATAAAATAACTGCATATTGTTCATGACACACATGCCAAATATGTAATTAAAGCTGCATCACACACATACTGTTCTTTCCAGGGAGCAAGATAAACTTGCAGATATGAGTAAAGAGTGTTTACAGAAGTACAATAACACAATCTGAGGCAGTGCTTCTTAAAGGAAGCATGTTCAGTTTGCGAAACTGTCACTCCATACCTTTACTTAAGTGCACAAATATACCTTAGGAGACCACACAGTTTATTAGTCTTGCTTGTGAATACCACAGCAGGTTGTGGTCAGATACCAGGTAGTTACATTTGTTTACCCTTTGAAATCTTTTCCCATCAATGGTCAAAGCCAAAAGGACACTGCAAGTCCTTAATAAGGGTCAAAGACTATTGTCTAAGTTTTGTCATTACTCAAAATGCCTTTACTGAAAGACGACCCTCTAAAGCTCAAAAGTAATAATCCTGTATGAGTATGAGGCTTCCCAGATCACTAAATTCTTTTTTGTAAAAAGAAATTTCTTTATTAAATTATCATGTATGACATAGGCCATGTTACATTTAGATCAATGACAATAAACCATAGCGACACAATCTCAGTTACAAACATTATACATTCCAAACCGTGCTACACAACTGTAGCTGTAAACATTATACATCACTTTTAATATATTCACTCATTGTTAGTCAAGCATTGCACAGCTCATTGATATCCTGCCTTCTTTTAAACCTCATTCCTCCCCTGCATGTACCTATCCCACAGTTCCCATTTTTTCATATGTATTTGCTCCTACCCTTTTCTAAAGATCCCAATTCCAGTTGTTTTACCTCTGCTACTATCTTCACTACTTCCAGAAAAGTTGGTATAGACTTCGATTTCCATTTTCTAGTAATTGCTTTTTTGGCAGCCATCATAATTAGACTCAGGAAGGCGTTACTACATCTAGGCAATTCCAAGTTTGTATCATAGCTCAAAAAATAATTTCCCTAGTCACGCCATCTTGCTCACCCAGCATCTCTGACAGAGAAGTCTGCAGGGAATCTTTAAAGTCTACCAACTCATTACACTCCCAGAAAATATGTTCCCAGTTATCTCTTTCTGCCCCATCACACCTCCAACATTTGCTGTCTACCTGAGGAAAAATTCTTTGAAGTCTGCTTGGGGTATAAAAATACCTATATAAGCACTTCCAGGCAAAGATCTGAAATCTTCTAGATTGTGTTGCATATCTGGGAGACATGCATATATCACCCATTGTTTCTTTGTGAATTGCTTATCCAGTCTCTCTTCCCAATCCTTCCTAACCTCCTCTGATTGATTCTTATAGTCATCGTGCAATGTTTTATATGCTCTACTAATTATTCCTTTCTTAATGGCAACTTCTGTTCTAGATTCTACTAAAAACTCTACCAGTGCTGGTCTTTCATTTAGGACCCCCCTATTTCTTTCTCCTTGCCTATACTCTGATATCAGTCCTTGATATGGAAGGCAATCTTTAGCCTGCAGTCCAAATAAGTTCTTGACATCTTCCCATTATCTTTCCCTTTCTATTTATTTGCTCCCAGTATCTTGATTTCTTTGCCATTTTTTTCCCAATACATTCCCACCCTGTCTTGTCTATTGTATGTATCCATAATTGCAGTCATCCCTATCGGGAGAATCTCCTTTCTCCATCCCCATGTTGGTTTAGTTCTTAGCCCCGATCACTAAATTAACCACATATAAGAAAATTATTTGGTTAAGGATGCTCAACTCAGTGTTGCTAATAAATCAACTGAACATTAAATGACTCAGTATAGATCCTTCAAAACAACAGAGGACATAATGGCAACATCACAGAAAATACTGCAGTTGTTCAGCTCCTCATCTGATGATTCAGTTTTAAATCACTGACAAAGAGATTGTCGTCTTTCTAGGAGTCAAATAATAGCCGCAGCCTAATCTGTTAAGTAGACAATTTAATGGATTAAGGGCAAGACAGAAAAGCAGTGGTGACAGGGAGTCACCCTGGAATACCCCACTTTGAATTTTTATCCCAAGAATAATAATTTGTCCTTTATCATGGCTTAATTGTAAAGTGGTCTGCCACTGTTCCATGGTCACTGTAATTCAAATGATCGGTATATGGTGTATCTTATGAATGCTGCAGCACCAGGAAAATATCAGTTTGGGACAAAAATGTGATATAAAATAACTTGAGCAGGAGGGGGGCCGTATAAATACTTGGGAAGTGAGGGATCAGCAATAAAACACAAACAAATGTGAATAAACTTAGTAAGGAATATTTTAGAAGACAAATTAATTCTGAAAACAGCGTTGACATCTAGTAACAAAATTCAAGCTATAAACCACTTTGTTCTTCCTGTCCTAACTTACAGTTTTGGAGAGACTGACTGGCCCCAAAAGGTGTTGGATTGATTAGATAGAAAAACAAGGAGGATGTTTCATGCTCGTCAAATGATTTGTAAAAATCAGTACATACCAAGATTATATATTCCCTGTTCCGATGGAGGTATGGGCCTCCTTGAAATTTGATTACATACATAGATCTGCAATCATGGGACAGAACACATATCTGCTGACCTCATAAGACCCAGACATAGTGAAAGCTTAGTCTAGCAGAAGGCTATCAACATCAAGCGGGAATGGAAATCAAACCAGAAGTAGATAAAAATCAGGCAGCAACTGAATGTGCCAAAAAACAAAAGAAAGAATATAAGGTGAAGGATCAGATGAGAAGGCAAGAAATGTGTAAAATGCATAAATATAGTTGCAAGTATAGAAAACTCCTGGAAGAACCTTATGTTGATTGGGATCGAATGCAGGAATGGTTAAGGAGATGCAAATTCATACCAAAAGATGAAAGGTTAACATTGGCGGCCCAAGACAGTGGGCTACATACACGTTGGTTTACAAAGTCCATTGAACATGTGGCAGAAACCGACAAATGTAGGTTTTGTAAAACAGAACTGGACACAGTTGCACACCTTGCTGCTGCTTGTGACATACTAATGGCAGGAGGACTGTATACTGAAAGGCATAATAATGTGGCAAGACTGTTGCACTGGGGATTGTGCAAACATTATGGTAATGAAGTGGCTGAAAAACACTGGAAACATGAGCCACAAAGCATCATAGAAAATGATGAAGTCTACATTACATGGGATCACCCATTACCAACAGTTCAAAAGACAGATGCGAGAAAAAAGATATAGGGGTCCATGAAAATAAGACAAAAGTACCACTATCAATG